>NC_141310.1:13020000-13075000 GCF_037954325.1 Fistularia commersonii
CAACGTAGAACTGGTGCTACTCAAGGAAAACTGTTGTTAATCAATGCAAAACGTCGCAAATAAATGTAAAATGATGCTAATCAATGGGGAACTGTTGCAAACCAATGCAAAATGATGCTAATCAATGGGAAACTGTTGCTAACAATGCTGAACTGTTGGTAATCAATGTGAAATGTTGCCAATCAATGGGAAACAGTGGTTAACCAATGCAAAATATTGCTAATCAATGAAAAATGTTGCTAATCAACGGGAAACGGTTGTTAACCAATGCAAAACGTTGCTTATTGAAGAAGAATATCGCTAATCAATGGGGAACTGTTGATAACCAATGCAAAACGCTGCAAATTAATGTAAAATGATGCTAATCAATGAGAAACTGTTGCTAACAATGCAAAACGTTGCTAATCAAAGACAAATGTTGCTAATCAAAGGAAAACTGTTACTTACGAATGCAAATGCCGCGAATCAATGGGAAGGTTTTGCGAAACAATGCAAAATGTTACTGATTAATGTATAATGATGCTAATCAATGGCAATATGTTGCTAACCAATGCAAAAAGTTGCAAATAAATGTAAAATGATGCTAATAAATGGGACACTGTTGCCAACAATGCAGAACTGTTGGTAATCAATGTGAAATGTTGCCAATCAATGGGAAACTGTTGCTAACCAATGCAAAATGTTGGTAATCAATGGAAAACTGTTGCTAACCAATGCAAAATGTTGGTAATCAATGGAAAACTGTTGCTAACCAATGCAAAATGTTGGTAATCAATGGAAAACTGTTGCTAACAGATGCAAAATGATGCTAATCAATGGGAAACTGTTGCTAACAATGCAGAACTGTTGGTAATCAATGTGAAATGTTGCCAATCAATGGGAAACTGTTGCTAACCAATGCAAAATGTTGGTAATCAATGGAAAACTGTTGCTAACAGATGCAAAATGTTGCTAATCAATGGGAAACTGTTGCAACCCACACACTTCCCCTCCTGAAAGTATCTACTTCCTATGTATTTTCATGTCTTGTCAGTTTTGAAAAAAACAAAAAAAACATCATAAATAAGACACCCTTTGTTCTTTTTGTTGAAAGAGAACAAAATGGTGCGTTCGAGTGAAAACAGAAAAAGTATTTTCGGGTTTCCGGACGCCGCGCCGGCTCTCAGACACAGAGAGAATCATCTGAGCGTCTTCAGAGCTTCTCAATTAGAACAACACAACGCCGCCGAGGCCCCTGCGAGCTACAACATTAGAGAGACGCCGGATTAGCATAAAATGCTAATCTGAGGGCGATCGCGGGGGAAGGGGCTCCGTCTGGGAATCTTCTCATCTCCGAGCGGGACGGCGAAGATGAGAGGCGCCGCTCTTCGTCACAGGGGGAATGACTTCCTGTTCAACTCTCCCGCGGAGGGAGCGAGTGGGCGGAGCCTAACGGCGCCCGGATTATAAACTGACGGGATTATTGATGGGCGGGAAACGAGGACGGGGGGAAAAAAAGGTGACGGCGAGGTGGAGGGGTCGCAAAGATGCCACTACTGGCATGCTGGAAAAGCCTCGATGGCTATGCTTTCACGTGAAATAATTGTAATAATATAATAATTATAACAATACAATTACAAAGATTTTTTTTAATTTTTTTTATACTTCCTAATAATAATGTTAATAACTACTGGCATGCTTTGCAAAAGATAGCTATGCTATCATGTGATGTAATAATTAAAAAAATATAATACTTCCAATAATAAAAAGATTAGTAGAATATAATAATTAATAATTATAATAATACAATAATATATATATAACATATGTATATATACATATATTATGGAATACATTATTATTAGTTATACATAGCAATATAAAATGTTATAATTATTATTACTATCAAGATTAATAATAATAATTCAAATCATAATTACTACTAGCATTCAAAAGAATGTGAATATAAAACAATAATATAAATCTAAATAAAAATAATGTAAAAACAAAATTGTAATAATAAAACAACTCTAAAGCAGATAAATAAATGATAATAATGATAATAATAATGATGATGATATAATTGATATTGATGATATAATAATATAAAAACCGACATGCTTGAAAAGCCTCCCTGGCTCTATGTGAAATAATAGAAATAATAAAATCATAATAAACTAATCATAATAATGTAACAGTTAAATATATGAAATATAAACAAAATATTATTATAGTTTTTATTATTAATAATAATAATTAGTATTATCATAATTATAAATGAAAAGAAGTTGTCAAAATAAAGGAGCCCAGGAGCAACTGAGAGTCATATTGGAAAAATTAATTGACATTTCCAAAAAAACATCACCAGAAATGTAATTAGATATTTACCATAATTAGGGTATTACCAAAAGATTCAAGTCAAATTAACAAAAACTTTAATACAAATTTTGAAATTTAGCAGAAACTGAAAAAAAAATGATATTAAAAGACAGAAAATTATTGAATTTCACTTGAGAACATGGAAGAAAGTGTAATTTAAATTATTCAAGTAATGACTAAAAATCACAGAAAACTTATTCATAAAGAAATTAAAAAAACTACAAATTATTAAAGAAATATTCAAAATATTAAAAAAAAAATCTGCAAAGATTCTAAATTAAAGAATATATAAAAGGAAGATAAAAAAAACAAAAAAAAACTATGAAGCTCATAAAACTGAAACCTCATTTTCCAGGATGAAGTTGTTTGACCTAAATTGCCGCCGTGAAAAAAAAAAAAAAAAAAAGGTCTTCAAACTGAATATTTATTTATTTATTCATCCACAGAATGGATTCCCGCCAATCACGTCGCTCCATTTCTGAACCTACTGTTGCTTCTGACCATCTGCTTCCGAACGGCGTGTTTGTGTTTTATTCCTCACTAATCTCCCATCTGTGTTTGAAGGTATCTTTTATCTCCACACACACACGTGTGTGTGTGTGTGTGTGTGTGTGTGTCCGAACCTCTGGCCTCCCCCCCCCAGGCGTGGACGCTGTCCAGGGGTTCGCTGCCAGCAAAACTAAAACACAAACAACAACTTCAAGTTTCAACCCCGGGTTCTCAAACACACGGATCCTCGCCTTTCCGGCTGCAGAGTGTGAGCAAACACCAGATGCTGCGGAGGCTCTCGCTTCCCCCGCCGCTTCCCCCGCCGCCGCCGCCACAACCAATCAAACGAGGGCACCGCGGCCTCCGGGGCGAGACCGAAAAACACCCGAAAAAGGCGGAGATGTTCTTCTCCGGAGAAGGAATCCCACGTTTACGTGTCAAACTCAAGGCCTGCGGGCCAAATGTGGCCCGCGACGTCATTTTATGCGGCCCGTGAAAACATCTCAAATTGTCTGATTGGGTTAAATTAAATGATTCAAACGCGTGCGTTGTTTGCAACCAAAGACCAGGACGGCCTGGAAAGTTTCCAGGTCAAACAGGTGACAAAGAGGATGCTAACGGCTAATGGTTGACACCAATAATTTGTTCATTTTTACAACTCACTGAACAGGTTCTACTCCGGTTTTCAGTTAAAAAAAAATGATCAAAAAACTAACCAAATAAAAATCTGAAAAAATAATATACATTTTCCATTGATCATGTATGGGTTTCCAATTAATTATCCATAAACCAATGAGCGATCATGCTGAGATAAGTGGGGATACAGGACGGGCAGGATGCTAAATGCTAATGGCTAAGCGCTACGAACATTCAGCAAGAGGCAAAGAAACCAGGAAATGTTTGCATCTGAAGAACGGACTGTCTGGAAAATTCCAGCCATTGCAGGTCAAACGGGTGACAAGAGGATGCTAAAGGCTAACATCTATTTTTTGTTTGTTTGAATAACTCACTAAACATGTTTTACCCTGGATTTTAGGAAAGAAACAACTAACAAAATAAAAATAATACAAAATAAGAAATACATTTTCTATTGATCATCTGTAGGTTTCCTATCGATCCGTAAATCAATGAAAGTTGATGCTGGGATGAGTGACAACAGGGAAACAGGACGGGCAGGATGCTAAATGCTAATGGCTAAGTGCTAGGAACATTTAGCGAGAAGCAAAGGAAATGGGAAATATCAGCATCTGAAGACTGTGAGTGTCTGGAAAGTTCCTTTTGCCGCAGGTCAAACAGGTGACTAAGAGGATGCTAACCGCTAATGGCTAACACTTTTTATTTGTTTTTTTTTCTTTACAACTCACTTGGAAAAATAAAAATAGAATAAAATAAATAAGACATTTTCTATTGATCATCTATAGGTTTCCTTTTTATCTATAAATCAATGAGCGATCATGCTGGGCCAAGTGGGGAAACAGGACGGGCAGGATGCTTCATGCTAATGGCTAAGTGCTAGCCGCAACCGCGTCCGTCACTTGGATATTTTTTACACTAAAATATTTGTTAATCCACATTCTTGTATTTAACGGTTATGTCTATTTCATTATGACTTCCTTTTGTTGACGCCCCTCCCGTCCTGCATCATAAAGCGAAAGGATCACCTTTTCACTCATGCATCAACGCGCTAACGGTGACGCCGCCGGCTAACAGCGATAATAACACAATAATTACCTTGTGTAATAACAGAATGGCGGCGGGGAGCCGGCTGGTTTGTGGAAATGCCAACGGGACGCCGTACCGGCGGGAGCGAGCGGCGGCGGCGGTGGCGGCGGCGGTAGCGCGGCCTCGGCGCACCGCTGTATTTATAGCAACCTATTGTTTGATAATGAGATGGCGGCGGCGCAGTGTTTCGGCGCCAACCAAAGGTCATGTTTGGGGGGAGGAGGGCTTCCAGAGGGGGGGCTACCATTATTAGTTTTCCTTGTTTTGCTCCGGACCATTAGCTATTATAAACATTATTATTGTGATGATTATTATTCATTATTGTGATAGTAATCATAGGTGTATTCTTGTGATAATATGTATTATTAATTCAAAACAAAACTACTTTTATTTAGATATTATATTTGATGTATTTACGAATGTATCCCTACATTTTTTATCATTATCATCATTACACTTATGATTATAATTAGTCAATTAAACATGAATTTTTCTTGGATTTTGATTTTATGTGATTTATCTATCAAGGAATTTCAAGATTAGTCACGTGTTCATTCAATTTTTTTTTTTTGGTTTAACATTTTTCTGAATTATTTCTTTACTTCTCTTTGAGTTCAATTAATCACAATTATTTGTGTATTTATTTAATTCTATACTTATTTAATTCTATATTTAATTCTAATTCTATACTTTATTTAAAAAAAAAAAAAAAGCCTTTCCATAAATTTAAATTTTTCCGCTCAATATAAATCTTAAACTGATAACCGCACACAAAATATATTTCATACAATTTTAACTTATTTTTAAAGTATTTTAATCATTCTTAGTTTAAATTTTTAAGACAATATAAAACAGGATTTACAACAGTGATATATTGCACTACCATGTAGTGCCAGCAGGGGGCGCCAGAGAGCACGAGGAGGAAGAAGAAAGTAATAAATAAAGGAATAGAAGCGTGTCGTTCGCAACGAGCGTGTAATAACAGCGTGGTCGCCGTCTCCTCGCCGCCGCCGCCGCCGGTGTTTATGTAAGAGTCCTCTGGTGCACAATTGACCGTGTGATTTTAGCATTTTTTCTTTTTTTTTTTATTAGCATTCTGACTCTGGGCGACCCCCCCATCACACACACACACACACACACACACACACACACACACCAGAGAGGCTGGAGTGTGTTTTCCCTCCGATAAGTCGGATGTTAATGTAATTATGGAGGTGCCGACTGAAAAGGCCAGTTCGGCCCCGGAGACGCCTCTCCAACCACGGGCCGCACCATGGACGGGGACGGTGTGTGTGTGTGTGTGTGTGTGTGTGTGTGTGTGTGTGTGTGTGTGTGTGCCGCTCACACAAGCCGCGGGGAGAGTCTGAACTTTAAGGTCAGACGTTGTGGAAAAAAACTGGAGATAAAGAGAATAAATTAAGGAGTGCGAGGATGAAAAGAAGGGAGGAGGAAATGATTATAAAAATTTAATTTAATAAAAATGATTTCTAAAAATATGTATTAAGGATTTTTTATCATTTCTTTTCAAAATAAAGCAAGAAAAAAAAAGGTTAAAACATTTTTGAGAATGAAGGACCCAAAAATATGATGAGAATTTGGCTATATAAACTTTTATTTTAAATTTAGTAAATACGAATAGCATTTTTTCTTGATCATCTTTATGTTAATTCATAAAAATAAAATAAAAATAAAATAAAATAAAATAAAAAATAAGAAATAAAAAATAGAAAATAAAAAATAAAAAATAAAAAATAAAAAAAATAAATAAAAAAAATTGAAAAAAATAAAATAATAATAATAATGAACGCTCTCTTGGCCGACTGCCCCTGAACGCATCACCTGTCAATCATTACCCTTTACATATGTTAATTCATAAATGGATGATCAGCGACGGATTGAGGGACAATTGGGGACACGATTGCATTTTTTAACCTAAAAAAGCACTTTTTATTCCATTTATCTTCTAACTTTGTCATCAAAATCCAAAATTTCAACAATTTCCTTTGGGATAAATAAAGTTGTTCTTTTTCTTTTTCTTATTCTTATTCTTATTCTCAAAATCTCTGCATAATAATAATATAACAATAATATATAATGTAATCCGATCAATCCATTAAAACCACCCATGTCAGTGTAACAACTAGTTACGTGTTATTTATTTGTCAGTTAGTTAGTCGCTAAATGAAAAAGGAATTGCATGGAAAGAAATAAAAAATAAATGAGATAAAAATCGGAAAAAAAAAAAACAAAAAAGAATGAAATCACTTGAAAAGCAAAGATTTGTGAAAAAAAGCACAAAATTTTGCAAGAAATAGCAACAGTGGAAAGAAATTATATGGTTTTATATTAATTTATTTTTTTGCATTTCTACCTAAAAAAAATGCCCCTTTTTATTCCATTTATCTTCTAATTCTGATCAAAATCTCTGCATAATGATAACAATAATATGCAAAAAATATTGAAAGAAAGTTTGCCGCTTTGTTGACAAAAATCTTTCGAGTCTTTCCGAAAAAAAAAAAACAGAAAAAAACAAAAACAACAAAAAAAAAAGCACATGAAGTTGTTTGAAAAGTGAAAAAAGCGACAAAATTTTGCAAGAAATAGCAACGAAGGAAAGGAATTATAAATCATTCATTCATTCATAATCTACACCAATCAGGGCCGCTTGTATACACGAGCCCTTTTGCACATACGAGCAAAAAAATAAAAATAATAATAATAATAATAATGAACGCTCCCTCGGCCGACTGCCCCTGAACGCATCACCTGTCAATCATTACCCTTTACGGGCGGGAAAAAAAAAAGATGCCATTTTGGTTTCGCATCACTTCGCCGCCGCCTCCTGCACATGGCGGCAGGAAGTGTGTGTGTGTGTGTGTGTGTGTGTGGGTCGCTGATCCTCATTGCTAATTGGTTAATGACTCCCCCCCAGATTGCGTGTCGCTCCGGCGACCCGTGACTCCCGGCTGAGTCACGAGCGGCGAGGGTTATTCAACCGTCGCCCGGACGCCATCTCGCATCGACAGTTTCTCCCCTCATTAGCGCCATCGCCATGGGAACCGGCGAGCGTGGAGACGCCGGCTTACTTAGCGAAGGAAGCTAGGGGAGATTTAGAAATGAATAAATAGGCGGCGTTCTCAGAGCGGCGTGACGTGACGTGGCGTGGCGTCCGGAAGCGGCAGATGGGCTGAGCAGCATCTGGTCGTCCTCGTACCCGGCGGACACGCTCGCTACGTCAAGCTGCCTCATTAGCACTGCCCTCTTCCTCCTCTTCTTCCACTTCCTGTCGCCTCGGCGAGGCCTTCCTTTCACGCCGCCGCCCCTCCAGGATTACGGACGACCCGTCGCGCTCCAAAGTAACACTTCTCAGATACTCGGAGGTACTACGTGACGCAGCGCAGTACTACTACGCAGTACCACAAGATGCAGTATGACGCTAGCTATGACGACAACATGCTAGCAAAAAACATACAAGATGGCCGCCGAGGTTGTTTTGAGTCAGATCACCGGCGACCCCCGATGTTCATGATGCAAAGTAATAGGATACAAAGTAATGCTGCGCATTGTAATCTGATACAATGTTATGCCATCATTCTAATCTGATACAATGTAATCTGATAACCTGTCATCTAATGAGATACATTGTAATCTGATTATATGTAATCTAATGAGATGCATTGTAATCTGATTATATGTAATCTAATGAGATGCATTGTAATCTGATTATATGTAATCTAATGAGATACACTGTAATCTGACTATATGTAATCTAATCTGATACAATGTAATCTGACTATATGTAATCTAATCTGATACAATGTAATCTGACTATATGTAATCTAATGAGATACATTGTAATCCGATTATATGTAATCTAATGAGATACATTGTAATCCGATTATATGTAATCTAATGAGATACATTGTAATCCGATTATATGTAATCTAATGAAATAAATTGTAATCTGATAACCTGTCATCTAATGAGCTACATTGTAATCTGATTATATGTAATCTAATGACATACATTGTAATCTGATTATATGTAATCTAATGACATACATTGTAATCTGATTATATGTAATCTGATACAAATACATGTTGTTTTCAAGGAAAAACACTCAAATTTTCAATCCAATTTCCCTTAATTTCATTTAAAGTGGCCCCCAAAAATAAAATCCCAAGATGAGAAATTAGCCAGAAAATAATCAAAACAACGAAAAATAAGAATTGAAAATAAATCTAAAATCCTAACATGCTTTCACACAAAAAACTTGATTAAAAAAAAATGCTTGAAAAACCTAAAAATAGATTAAAAAAATAAACAATAATTAAAATAATAATAATAATAATAAATGACATTTATGAGTTACTACTACTACTACTAATAATAATAATAAAACAAGTATTTGGACTTAATAAATCTGTATTTTAAAGCAGAAAAGTAATTTTGATCCTTCAGGACATCCAGCCATTGAATATAAACTATATTATATTATATTATATTATGTTACGTCGTCACGGCTAAATAATAGCCAGAATGGACAGTGACTGATTTTCAATTTCACATGGTCGTCCTTTCACCTCTCTTATTTGCACCCTTTATTTATGGTCATTGTATCTATTTATTTTCTGTTTTTTGTACCAGTTGAATGTGCATTGTATTCCAGTGCAGAACGTTTACACTGGTCCAGGGGGCGCGGACACCAATCGATAAAAAACATGAATTAAACATCGGCCGAACGCCGGATCGCGTTGGCGAGGAACGGCTTGACAATCACCCTGACCTGCCGGAGGGCTGAGCGGAAAATAATTTTTTTAAGAAAATGAAGTTAAAAGAAAAATCACTCACATCAGCCAGAAAAGATCTAAAAATAACAAGCAGGAAATGCAGTCAAAACAGAACATTTTCCTTTAAAGAAGAAATAAATAAAGCAAAAAAAGTCTTGAAAAAGAATCCCCTCCACCTTCGAAAAGTAAAATAAATAGAAAAATAAATTATTTTTTTTAAAAAGAATAAACCATTATTTTTTATCTGGCTTTCTTTCTCAGTTGCTTTAAAGATAGAAAAATCTTTTTTTTTTTTTTTTTTTTTTAAATAAGGTTTATTATTATTTCGTCTTCTTTGATGTTAAAAGTAAAAGAAAAAAGAGGCGGCTCATTTCTCTCAGACGAAAAAAAAAAAAAAAAAAAACGGCATCGATCGGATCCCGGGCCTTGAGAAGACGGATGCTTTTTGAGGAAACGTCGGGGCGATTTACGGCTTTGAGTGACAGTGTCCACGTCTCCTCTGGAGGAAGGGGGGGGTTATTGATTTTTTTTTTGGATATCAATCACACGTCAGATTTCACCAAGTCATTTCAGTCGGGATCATTTGGGCCAGAAGATGACAGCTAAATTGCAGTGTGCACTTATTTGTGGACGGGGGAAGGTCAGGGGAGGGGGAAGCTGTCCGGGAATCTCAAAATGTACTGCGGGTCATCCGGGCCACTAGGGGGCGCTGTTTCAAATGATCTTTTCCCGTAATGTCATAATTTTTTTGTTTAAAGGTAATCAAATCGGGGCCTGAAGCTTTTTTAAACGAAAGAACCCTGAGCTAATTGTGACTAGCATGCTAAGTTCTAGGGGGTGCTAAAGCTACGTTACAAATCGAGCCCCTCGAGTGTCTTAATATATATAAAAATCGCTTATTTTTTGATGAAGAGCTGTGTTGAAGTCAATAACGGGGCGGCCATGTTTTCAATAAGATCCCTGGCCGCCGCCGCCGCCACCGCTACCATGTCTCCTGGGGTGATGCTGGAAAATTAAAATACCCGGAGCGAACAAAAGGGGAAGAATGGTGCGACAAAGAGCAAGAGATGACGGGAAACTAGCTCATAAAATCCAGGTGGATTGTCAAACAACAAGGGCAAACACAGGGGAACGACAAATAAATGCTAACGTCTGCTAGCATTTTCTTTGTTATCAACTTACATTTTAGCTGCTATTCCTACCATATTTGTGTACATTGTGTTTTAACCGCCGCTAGCTGGTCACCGCTGTGACGTCATGAGAGGCTAACATCAAGCAAACCGCAGAATTCTTTGTTGTTGTTGTCGTTGTGAGCGTTTTTTTTTCGGTGTGTTTGTTTCTTGCCAACATTTGTTGTCAGTCATTATAACCATCCGAGCACGGCGGGGATCGGATGTAAAGGAGGGGGGAGGCATCTCTACTGCAAGCTAACATTAGCTCTGTGAATTTTTCATGTGTGCCATTAATGTTTGATGTGGTGATCATGCCGCGGAGCTATCTCCAAGCTAGCGGCGCTGTCAGGCTTTTATCTGAACGTGCTTCACGGGGGAAGCTAGCATGACACTGACGTAGCATTGTTTTTACGACTGCTTTCTAACTGCCTTGTACGTTAATGCACATTAGCTCACGTTAGCTCAGGGGAAGGTAGATCGCAACAACTGGCTTCGCGTGGGCGAGTCGTTGTGTCAGTCATGCTAACTCAGTGCGACGAAGTCAAACTGCCCTCAAAGTGTTGGGAATGCTAGCATTCTTCTTCCTTCCTTCCTTCCTTCCTACTACCTTAAAGGCCTTAAAGGCCTTGTTAAGCTAAGCTAATATAAACTTATATTGTCTCCTGGATAACTAATAATGATAGAAATAACAATAATATGGTAAAATGCAGTCACAGAAATGCCTCTCTATAAGATAAAATAACATTTTATATAGATATATCAAAATAAATATAAACAATAATAATAATAATAGTATATAGAGTAAGAACAACAAGAATGATAATAACAATATGCAATCAGAGAAACACTTCTCTATGAGACAAAATAACATTTTAAATATATATAGATAATAATGACAATAATAATATAACAACTACAACAACCCTATAATGATAATTATAATAATATGGATAACATGCGGTCAGAGAAATACCTCTCTTGAAGATAAAATCACATTATATACAAATCAAAATAAATAAATGCATGGCTAGTGCTGTGAACATATTGACTGAGCTTAGCAGTAGGACACACTAATACTACCATTCTTAAATTTATCTTTTATTTATTGATGTAAAGGCTTCAACACTCATTCACCCCCTCCTCAGACACACACACAAACACACACACCTGCACGCTAGCAGCTAATTTAGCATCTCTATTGACCCTGCAGTGTATTTACATGTTATCAAACCAGCTTGTTTTGTTGTGGTCCTTGAAGCCGACCAGACAAGTGGTGTCCAGTTTAATTCCAGGGCGGGGAAGCTAGTTTTGCCCAACTCACCGGGGTGTTAAAGACGGGCCGAGCCCTGCGACGGTTGCGTGGGGGGGGGTAGAAATGCTGCAGCCTGATGCAATATTGATAAAATGTTTTCATGTTGTCGCTCGAGTGAGAGTTGACGGCTCGCTGCGCTAAATCATGAAGCTAGCTGGCGCGCCAGCATCTGCGGACCGGCCCTGTTCCCGTTTATTTGTTTCCTCTGCTATTCTGGGAAAAAGCGCTCCATCCCTGGGGGGGTCGCCTGCTCCAACCCCCCACCAACAGCTCCGAGCCTGCTTGTTAAAGTTGTGCTCCTTGAAACAAAACAAAACAAAAAAAAAAACATTCAGTGTTCTCTAAGGGGGACCCCAAGGGGGAATGGGGTTCATGCGGCGCAGCGGCGCCACCTGCTGGCGTGGAAGAGGATGACGGGGGGGGGGGGGGGGGGGGTTGACCTTGAGGTAATTAGCAGGGAAGCTCCGGGAGCCAATGAGCTAGCAGGGAGCTAGCAGGGAACATTCTGATGCTAACAGGGAAACCGACACTCTCACACAGGCTTTAAACCTACCTATTTATACATATATACGAGTGAAAGCTAGCTTGACAGCTAGCTAGCTTAATAGATAGATAGTCATGCTAGCAAGGTTGCTGCTAGGCTAACTAGTGAAGTTGTATGTTTCAGCGGAAGTCCCAAGTTAACTTGAAGGTTACAAAGCGTCCAATGGTTATGATCACAACCCATTTTTTCCCTTCTAGTCAGAAGTCAGTCAATACTAGTTATGAGTTATGGAGGGTTAGGTAGTTGGATTAAAGACAGAAATCACTGAAGAAAACTTGGAGCAGTCATACATCTATTGTTGACATTGCTAGTCAAGAGGTGTGGTTCTACAGATGTCATTTCTTAACTAGTCAGTGTCCACTAGTAACAACCATAACCAAAGTTGGCCCTGCTATACCGCTAAGTCAGATTATACCAGATTATACCACTTAGCAGGTATCAATGATTAGTTCTAAACTAGCAAGGACAAGAATGCAAACTGTTGACCTTGCTAGTTTAGAGGTATGGTTTGCTAGTATTCACTATTTAACTAGTGAATGTTCAAAATGTCAACAAGTCCTATCCTAATTTATGTTGCCCCTGGGTCAGAACATGATACTAAGTAGCTGGTATAAACTAGTGGTACTCAACTAGTATACAGATTCTAGATGAGAATGCAAACTAGCAACATTTGCACTCTTGACGTTGCTAGTTTACAGCCGTGGTTCGACAGAAATCACGACTAGGCTAGTCAGTTGTAAAGTGTCTACTCATCCAACATTAACCTTATTCTACACATAAACTTACAGGTCTGACTGTCACACTAGTTAGCTGGTATAAACTACTAGTTCTAGACTAGGCGGGACAAGAATGCAAATAGTATTTGCACTGTTGACCATGCTAGTTAAGATAAATGGCTCAATGGAAATCACAACTTAACTAGCCGACTCCAAAGTGTCCACTAGCCAACCAACCTTGCCCCTTTAAGTAAAATTATACCAGTTACTCACAATACCTTGCTAGTTGCTAGTTAACAGGTGTGGTTCAACAGAAGTCCAGTACTTGCTAGCTAAGCACCGCGCTCACCGAGTAGCAACTAACCAGAGAGGCAGCTGGACAAGTAACAATATCACAACACTATCACAACAATAGCACTTTCAACTTGCAAAATACATATTCTATTGTCTGTTTATATATTGTATAGTTATTTCATTGCCTATCTGTATATTTTATATATATTGTCTATTTTATACAGTTTTATATTTGTATTGTTCAGGACTACAAATAGAAATTAGCTATGAGCTACAATCTGGAACAAACATCTCTGCCTCAGTGCCTCATGTATTTGTACACTGTCCTAATAAACTTCTAAACAAACAAACAAACACCCACCGCATACATCCCTTACCAAGACTTTTCAGGAACTAGTTAACCGGCAGCAGCATGCTCCGCCCTTTCGCTGCTTATTTTATCATGTTGGAATTTTTATTTTACTTTATTAATCCCTTGCAGGGATTTGTTTTTTTATCACGCTGTAATAGAACAAAAGCGGCATATATATATATATAAATATAGATTTATTTTTTTCCGCCTCCTCTCCTTTCAGACATCAGATACGGGGAAATGATCTCGGCTCTGACGTCGGCTGTCTTCTGCAGATACACTCGAGACTCAAAAGACAGATATTTCCAACCCTCCTCCTCCTCCTCTTCTTCTTCTTCTTCTTCTTCTTCTTCTTCTTCTTCTACCCCACCAAAAAAAAAAAAAGAAGTAAAAAGCAATGCAGCTGATTTGACAGATGCTGTAAACGCCGGCGCCGTGGCATGCAAGCGCCGGGTGAATGAAATGTTTTTTTTCTGGGGCGGCGGTGACAGGTGGGTAGAGCGTGGAGCGGAGCTGGCAGGCGCAGGAGATCCTCCTCCTCCTTCCCCTCCACTGCGGTGGTGGAGTCCAAACAGCTGAGGACGGGAGGAGGAGGAGCTGCTCCTGCCAAGAGTTGGTGTATCATTACAAAGCCTCCGGTTCCAGAGATGAATTATACACCCAGGGTCGGGAAACCCGGCCGCCGTCTCCCCAGACGACCGCCGCCAGTCCATTGGACTGGATTGACCTCGCTGGTGTGTTAGAACTTCGGGTTACCGCGGGGGTTTATCTGGTAACCGGGTGTTGTTTCTGGATGCCGTCCGTTCTGGCGGCGTCCTGTTTGGGATCAGTTAGCTTGACTTAAACTTTTGGAAACGAGCGACGCTTTCGCGTCCGTCTGGGTTTGCCCGGGTTCTCCGGGTTCCCCTTGATTGAGCAGATAGTTCAAAAGTGTCCACTGGTTAACGTCACAACCCATTTCACCCAACTAGTCAAAAGCCAGCTATACCAGGTATGATCTGCTCGCTCCTAAAAGCTAGCTTGCCGAGTTAAAGACGTAACTAAGTATCGATCAAAACATGGAGTGGTCATTCATCTATTGTTGGCCTTGCTAGTTAAGAGGCTTGGTTCAGCAGATGTCACAACATAACTAGTCAGTTGCAAAACGTCCACTAGTTGCAAATATAAACCAACTTTTATATGAGCTGGTAATTATAAACTAGCAGTTTTCAACTAGTACAGACAACAATGCAAAGTAGCAATATATGCACTGGTGACCTTGCTAGTTTAGATGCATGGTTTACAAAAAATCCATGACTTAACTAGTCAGCTCCAAAGCGTTTGCTCAAAAATTTGCCCCGGCAACTTACAGTTCAGAACATTATACCATTTAGCAGATATCAACTAGTAGTTCTAAACGAGCAAAGACAAGAATGCAAACTAGCAATATTTATACAGTTGACCTTGGGAGGTTAAAGATATTAATTGCTAGTATTCACTATTTTACTAGTCAGTTCAAAAGTGTCCAATAGTCAAATCCCATCTAATGTTGCCCCGGCTACTCAAAGGTCAGAATATGATACCAAGTAGCTGGTATAAACTAGTAGTACTCAACTGGTATAGACAGTAATGCAGACTAGCAACATTTGCACTGTTGACCTTGCTAGTTTAGAGGTGTGGCTCTACCTAAATTATGACTTGACTAGTCAGTTGCAAAGTGTCCACTAGTCCAATATTAACCTTATGTTACACATAAGCTTACCGGTCAGATTATCATGCCAGTCAACTATAACTGGACAAGAATGCAAAGTATTTGCACTGTTGACCTTGCAAGTTAAGCAGTATGGCTCAAGGGAAATCACAACTTAACTAGTCAGTTCTAAAGTGTCCACTAGCTAACTAACCTTAACCCTGTAAGTAAGATCATCATGCCAGCTCCTAGCAATACTTGCACAAGTTTACAGGTATGTTTTGCTAGTATTCACTATTTAACGAGTAGGTTCAAAAATGTCCGCTAGTCAAATCCTAACCAATGTTGGCCCTTCTACTTAAAGGTCAGAACATTACCAGTTAGTGGTTATAAACTAGCATGGACAAGGATGCAGACTGGCAACTTTTGCACTGTTGACCTTGCTAGTTTATTAGTGTGGTTCTACTGAAATTATGACTTTACTAGTCAGTTGCCAAGTGTCCAATATTAACCTTATGTTACACAAAAGTTATGTTAAGTAGTACTAGACTAGCACAGACAAGAATGCAAATAGTATTTGCATTGTTGAACTTGGAAGTTGAGCAGTATGGCTCAAGGGAAATCACAACTTAACTAGTCAGTTCTAAAGTGTCCACTAGCCAACTAACCTTGCCCCTGCAAGTAAGATTATCATGCCAGTTCCAAGCAATACTTGCACAAGTTTACAGGTATATTTTGCAAGTATTTAACAAGTAGGTTAAAAAGTGTCTGCTAGTCAAATCCTAACCAATGTTTACCCCTTCTACTTAAAGGTCAGAACATTATACCAGTTAGCGGTTATAAACTAGCACGGACAAGAATGCAGAAACTTGCAGAATTGTTAGCCTTGCTCATTAAGCACTGGGCTAACCAAGAGTCAGGGGTTAACCAATGAGGGGACTCGCCATCCGTCGCGTACAATTTGGCTAATGGCTAACTTGAATATTCACTCATTCACTCGAACCTCCGGGACTTTTGGTCCAATGAACCGGAGAATCTGCTAACTCTTGTTTCAGCCCCACATTCTTAGAGGGTGACGGGGTGAACGTCGGCTCAGGAGTTCCTGGCCTCGGGCGTATATTTAGCTCGCTTGCATCACGAGGAGACGCCACTCCGGCTGCCGCCACCGCCGGTAACACGAGCCTCCGATCGATGACGTGTTTGCCCCGGGGCGGCGGCGAGGTGGCGGCGGGGGGGGCTGCCGTGTTTATTTATAGCGCACGATGAGCGTAATTGGCAAATTGGTCTGATGATTGATTCCCCATCCAGTTCAACGTTGTTTGTCTCCACGCCGCCGCTGAGCGATGTCTGGAAATAGCGAGGATGACAGCGAGGAGAAAGAGGAACCCTCCCCACCTCCACCTCGTATTTACAACCCTCCCCCCCCCGTAGCTTCAGCCCCACTGTAAGCAATTAGACACATCAAGGTTACGGACGCCGAGGCTGCGCTCTCATCGCCGCCGCCGCCGCCGCCGCCGCCGCCACCGCCGCCGCCGCTACGGGATCTCACATTTCTATTTGATGTTCTACATCCGTAACCTCTTGATATTCATGTATTTATTTCATGATGGGATGGAGAGAAGGCCGCGAGGTCACGGAAAACGACCTTGATCAGATTTGTGACCATCCTTCAAAGCTAAAGCTAGCAGTCTGAGTTAACGCTTAGCGGTCATGGCTACAGCTTGACCAGCTTGATACTACCGTGATGGGTGATGCGGCGCTAGCAACCGGTGACAACAGCTTTCAGAAACCAGGGAGGATGTTAGCATCGGTCACAGTGTCATTAGCATACAGAATGACGTCAGTGTTAGCTTGAAGAGCTGACGGGGTTTGATCCAGGAAGTGACCTCGATGGGCAAACGTTTGGAGCGCCATCCTCAGCCACTTTAGTGTCCGGCTTCCACTTAGCTTAGCTCTGTTGTCCCCATTCGAAGACGTCCGTTAGCGAAGCGTTCAAAAATAGCGATTAGCTTCCAGGAGACGGCTGTGTCTTGAACTGGACTCACTGATGGTAAGGAAGGCAGCAGCGCCATCTGCTGGGCTAATATGATACGCAGATATGCTAAGTGGCTATGCTACGCTAGCTTAGAAACAACCCCACGTGCAGAGTTCCTAAAGTGGCTGAGGATGGCGCTCCGACCGTTCGCCCATCGAGGTCACTTCCTGGATCAAACCCGTCAGCTCTTCAAGCTAACACTGATGTCATTCTGTATGCCGATGACACTGTAACCGACGCTAGCAACCGGTGACAACAGCTTTCAGAAACCAGGGAGGATGTTAGCATCGGTTACAGTGTAATTAGCATACAGAATGACGTCAGTGTTAGCTTGAAGAGCTGACGGGGTTTGATCCAGGAAGTGACCTCGATGGGCGAACGGTCGGAGCACCATCCTCAGCCACTTTAGGAACTCTGCACGTGGGGTTGTTTCTAAGCTAGCGTAGCATAGCCACTTAGCATATCTGCGTATCATATTAGCCCAGCAGATGGCGCTGCTGCCTTCCTTACCATCAGTGAGTCCAGTTCAAGACACAGCCGTCTCCTGGAAGCTAATCGCTATTTTTGAACGCTTCGCTAACGGACGTCTTCGAATGGGGACAACTAAGCTAAGCTAAGGAAGCCGGACTGATCCATTGCAGCCTTCCGGGGGGGGGGGTACTTCCTAAGTTGTACTTGGAGAGAACTTCACGAGTACTAGTACACAACACTCGACCCGTTGCCCCCTGAGTCACCAGGCGGCGTTAGCGGCGGGATTAGCATCCCCCCCCCGGCTGAGTTATCGCAAAAATCGCACGGTTAATATTTCCCCGGGCCGTTCCATCGGGTTCTTTGGCGGCCGTTGTTTCCACAAATGGGGTCGTCCGTCTCGCCGTCGGACGGCGGCACATTACGTGATCCGATAGGGCCCCGGATGAATCACCGCTTTTATGCATAATGCTATTTTCGCATCCCGCGGCAGAAGGCCGGGGAGGGGGGGCTCGGCTCGGGGGCCCCATCTGCCTCCTCGGCTTCGGGGGTTTGGAATTCAATTACGAGCTGCCCCCGGTCGGCGACGGCGGCGAGCGGAGGTGAGCTTTAATGGATTTGGAATATAATTTAGCTCCGGGGAGACGGGTCGCCATTACCCGTAACCACGTTAGAGGTAATCAAAGATTCTCCACGACGCCTCTTCTCCGGCTTCCGGGCTTTTCTGAGCTCCACCTGCAACTTTGGCCGTGTTAAACCTTGGGCAGAAACCGTCATAAATAACTTTATTGGTCTCATTCACCATCACGAGCCTTTTTATGGATTTTTTGCTCTGTTTTCTTTGGATGAAATTTTCAGGTATTTATTCATATTTTTAAATCATTTTTAAAATGACATTCAGGGTAAAATTCCCAGGTCTTCACGTGTTTGCTGTGCTTTATTATTATTATTTTATATATATTTATATAATGTTTAATCATTTGCTGATAATTTGAGTATAATTCCCAGGTCATCCATTTGTTGATTCATTTTCTGTTGATATTTTGGGTTAGATTTCATTCGTCCATTCATGTATTCATATATTTCATTAATGTTGTTGATATTTTGGGTACAATTTCAAATCCTTCATTCATTTATACATTCATTCTTATTTGCTGGAAAATTTGCAAACATTCATTCATTCATCCAATTTCATTTTTTGTTGATTTTTAAAATTTCAGGGCCTATTCATGCATTTTTTTTGTTAATATTTTGCGCATAATTTTCAGGTAATTGTTCCTAAATTCATTTGTTCATACATACATTAATTCATTTTTTTTGTTGAGATTTTGGGTAACATGTCCAGGAGTTCATTCATATAATCGTATATTTCATGAACTTTGTTGTTATTTGGGTAAAAATTCTGGGTAATCCATTCATTCATTCATTTTTGCTGGAATATTTGCAAACATTCATTCATTCATTCATTCATCCAATTTCATTTTTTGTTGATTTTTAGAGGGGGTAAAATTTCAGGGCCTATTCATGCATTTTTTTTATTAATATTTTGCGCATAATTTTCAGGTATTTGTTCATAAATTCATTTGTTCATACATACGTTGATTCATTTTTTTTGTTGAGATTTTGGGTAACATGTCCAGGAGTTCATTCATCCATTCATATAATCATATATTTCATGAAGTTTGTTGATATTTTGGGTAAAAATTCTGGGTAATCCATTCATTCATTCATTTTTGGTGGCAAATTTGGGGGAAATTCGCAGCTGTTCATTCATTCACAAATCCAATGTTGAGGGGTGAAATTTTATGTATTTTTTCAAATATATTTCTGTATTTTTGCATTCATCCAGTCAGTTATTTATTCATATACTTTAATATTTTTTGCTGACATTTTGGGTAAAATTTCCAGGTTTTCACTCATTCATTGTGTTTAATTATTCTATATATACATATATATGTTTAATTTGTTGATAATTAATAATTGTTGATAATTTGAGTATAATTTTCAGGTCAACCATTTATTTATTGATTTATTTTTTTGGATAGGATTTAATTCATCCATTCATGTATTCATATATTGAATTAAAACAGTTGATATTTTGGTGTCCATTCATTCACACATTCATTTTGGGGTTAAATTTCATATATTTTTTCAAATATATTTCTTTATTTTTGTTGATATTTAGTTTATTAATCAATTCATCATTTTTTGGGTGATATTTTGGGTATCAGATCCAGGAGTCCATTAATCCATTCATGTATTCATATATTCCGTTAATTTGGTTGATATTTTGGTTACAATTTCTGGATGATCCTTTATTAATTTGTTCATTCATTAATTAATTTTTGGTGGAAATTTGGGATTTTTTTTGCAGGCGTTCATTCATTCATTCATACATCTAATTTATTTTTTGTTGGATTTTGGGAGGGGTAACATTTCAGGGCATTCATTAATTTATTCATACATTTCTTTATTTTGTGTAATATTTTGGTTAAAATGGTCAGGTATTCATAAATTCATTCATTCATGCATACATTGATTCATTTTTTTTGTTAATATTTTGACCAACAGTTATTTAGTTATTTAGTTCATCCATCCATTCATATATTTAATGGATGTCATCGATATTTTACATAAAGTTTCCAGGTCATTATTCATTCATTCATACATTTTGGTGGATATTTTGGGAAAACTTTGGGTGTTCATTCATTCATAAGTTCATTGATTCATTTTTTTCTGGGTTTTCATCCAATTATTCAGATATTTTTTAACTTTTGTAGATACTTTGGATTAAATTTTCAGATGTTAATTTTTTCATTAATGCGTTTGCTTATTTACTCATTCAATTTTTATTGGTATCTTTGGAAATATTCATCAGCTGATATCAGTTAATAAATCTATTTTGAGATGCGGAGGATAAAAATATCCAAGTATTCCTTCGCTCATTGGGTCATTTTTGTTCATCCCATGAGAAAAATTAGCGGGTATTTGTTTTTTTTTTTAATTTATTTGTTTATTTAAATATAGCAGAAACATTTCCAGGTATTTATTCATTCATTCATGCTTTTTTTTTGTGTTAATATTTCAGAAACTTCCCATATTTAGGGATAAATTCCAGGCACTCATTTGTAATTATTTATCCTATATCCCTAACAAAACAGAAAATTAACATTTAATTCCCACCTGATTTTAAAAGGTATTTAAGGAAATTTATTTATAATAATAAATTATTTTCAGTCCCACTTCCTCTCATCTACTTTCTCGCCGGGTCGTGTCTGATTTATTACGAGCTTATAACCATTTATTACGGCTTCATTGGCAATTTGTAGATACTTCCTCACGGAGCGGCGGTTGATTGAGCAGCCATTCGTTTCGGAGGTTACGACCGTCTCGTATCTCGCCCGGCTTTTAATTAGCGTCCATTGTCCCATTCGGAGATCGTTTCCAGGAACGAACCAACGTCTCGGCGACCCGTCGAGCCGGTTCGGACTTCCGGGCGATTCGCCGATCGGATCAGCGGCGAATCGTCTCTGGATTAGCGGGTTCCCTCTTTTCGGCGAAGCCCATCGATTCTCCCTTTTAATTGCAAAAACTCCAGCCTTGGCCTTTTCTTCCCCGGGAGCCATTTTTTTTTTCCTTCACCCCGCCGGCCTCTCCGACACCTGTTATTAATTCTCTCCTGTTTAATCAGAGACCTGGGAGGCGGCTGCTGCTCCGCCACGCTGATGAATGAATCGCCGGCTTAGAAAAATGGACTGAAATTCATCCTCGACGGGAATTCGGCTCCTCGTTCCTCCTCCCGGCCCGGTAGATAAAGGATGGCGTCGGGCAGCGGTGAAAAAATTCCTGATAAATAATTAATACCGGGAGGCACCTGAAGATTCTTCCTGGTTTTTTTCTTTCTTTTTTTTTATTTTATTGATTATTTACTTTATTCCCAAGGGTTCTCAGGGATTTTTTGCAAGAAAAAAAAAAATCTAAAAAAACAAAAAAAAACAAACAATGGGGATCTATCTATCTAATGTTAATTAATGTTGACCTTTTTTTTTATTGATTATTTACTTTATTCCCAAGGGTTCTCAGGGATTTTTTGCAAGAAAAAAAAAATCTAAAAAAACAAAAAAAAAAAAACAATAGGGATCTATCTATCTAATGTTAATTAATGCTGACCTTTTTTTTTTATTGATTATTTACTTTATTCCCAAGGGTTCTCAGGGATTTTTTGCAAGAAAAAAAAAAATCTAAAAAAAACAAAAAAAAAAACAATAGGGATCCACCTATCTGATGTTAATTAATGTTGACCTTTTTTTTTTTTTTTTTTTTGTTCTTAATGGGGTTGAGAATGCATTGAAAAAACAAACATTAAATAATCAATACGAGTCACGGGCTCATCCATCTCCCTATCATTAAGAGGTGCAGAGGTTGAAAGAAATCCCAATAAATCATAAATATTAGGATTCCCCCGATGGCATCGCCATCCGTGTCATTATATATTTATCTAATTAATGTATTTTTTAAAAAGGTCAGGGGGTTGAAGATGCATTAGAAAGAAATCCTGATAAATAATCAATATCGGAAGTCATACATAGCGGCTCCTTCCCCGTAATTACTTCTCCATCTATTTATTTATTTATTACATATGATTTTTTTTTGTTTGTTTTGTTTTGATTTTTTAAAGTGAAGCAAAAAAAAAAAAAAAAAAAAATCCCAATAAGTAATCAATACTAGTCCTGGGATCATCCATCTATTCATCCATCTATTTAATATTAAGGGTTTTTCAGGGGTGGCAGGGTCCAATGAATTATCAATATTAGAAGTCGCCGATAGCGAGACCTTCCTGGGATTTATTTATTTAATGTTAAAGGTTTTTGAGGATGTCGAAGCAAAAATAAAAAAAATGGCAATGAATAATCAATAATAGGACCCAACCAATCACAGCTCCCGTCTGGTTTTGTTTATTTTACTATCATATTTATTATAATGTCAATTCTAGCTGTGTCTATTTGATGGTGTCCTACCCTCATTTCAAAATACTTTATAATGATCAATTTTTGTGGTAGTAAATTTAAAAAAAAAAAAAAAAATCTAAGTCTCCCAAAGCGGTTTGTTTTTTTAATTTCAAATTGTTTTTTTAAATTTTTTATTTATTTAAAAAGAGGTGTTTAACGAGCTGCCAAACAGTTCCAGGCGAAACGGCAGAGACGAGGCGCCAAAATTAAACAGGAAAGGAGAAAATATAAAGGGAATATAAGTGATTTACTGGCAGGAGTTGAGCCTCCCTTTGAATATAAACAGCCTTGATTAGAAAACTCTCTCTCCGTCTTCCCTTCATTTTTCCCTAAACGTATTCCACCCCTGGCAACCACTGCATTTTCCTTTATTTTTAATTTACCAGGAGGGAGATCACACATTGAAAACACTATAAAAGACTCATTTATATAAATATATGTTTTTACAAAAAATTTGGAGCATATTGATATTTTTTTTCATAGTGTACTGGCTATCAATATTCTAAATAATGATTAACAATAATTTTAATTAGTAATAATCAAATAAAATTATAATCATAATTTTAAAACGATATTAGAAAAATACATGTCAATCAATCACCGCAAATTAATACCTTTCGGAAATGTATTTTTCTGAAGAATTAATTCTTTAAAAATCTCAATTTATAACATTTTGACGGCAGAGTGCCGCTATTATTTTACTAGCGCTATGCATGCTAGGTTGATAATCTGTGGAGGTTGCTAGTGTTAGCTTTGGCTTCCCGCTAGCGTTAGCTTGGCTTCCTTCTAGCAATAATTTTGGCTTCCTGCAAGCATTAGCTTTGGCTACTTGCAAGTGTTAGCTTTAACTAAATAGGGTATACCTGCTAATAATGCCACGTTTTACTGGGTCAATGATCTATGGAGGTTGCTGGTGTTAGCTTTGGTTTCCTGCTAGCGTTAGCTTTTGCTTTCTACCAGCATTAGCTTTGGCTTCTCGCTAGCATTGGTTTTGGTTTCCCACTGGTGTTAGCTTTGGCTTCCGGCTAGGGTTAGCTTTGGTTTCCCGCTAGCATTAGCTGTGGTTCAATAGGGTATATATGCTAATAATGCCGCTAGCATTAGCTGTGGTTCCATAGGGTATATATGCTAATAATGCCATGTTTTGCCGGGTCGATCATCTATTTAGGTTGTGTCTATTTAGGTTGCTAGTGTTAACTTTGGTTTCTGGCTAGTGTTAGCTTTGTTTTCCCGCTAGCATTAGCTTTGGCTTTCCGCTAAAATCAGTTGTGGCTCAATAGGGTATATATGCGAATAATGATACATTTTAAGGCTTTAGGTGTTTTTAACAGTTCAAGGGAAGCAAAGAGGCTGATGCTAGGCTACACAGCTATCTAAAGGACAACAAGAGGAGGAAGGAGTAGGAAAATTGCTTGTGGACAAACACAACTTCCTGAGGTTCCACAACAATGTTCTCGTCGCTTCTCTCTGAATGCATTTAGCCGAGCTAAGCTAGGCTGCTAAAATAGCAGACAAAATGTCCTCGACTGAAGCTCGCTGGAAGAAACCTTCTCCCGCTAGGACGTGGACAACCAAGACGTAGCATCTGATGAGGAACAACGGTCAGTTAGCACCGCGGCCGGAAGCTAGGACCCATGACAAAAAGTGGAGCTATCTGCATAGCATAGCATAACATAACATAGCATAACAATAGCATAGCAATGCAGTTACCACGAGCACACCAGTGACCTCTGGACTTTGCACTTCTATCTCCAGCGTTCTCCTCAGCTCGCACAGAAACGTAACGTGAAACGTAAACAACAACAACAACGAAAGGACGATCTCTTAAAGGGGCGGGGCCAGGGGGCGGGGCTTCCACCTGTCAATCACAGGCATCCTCCTCCACACCTGTGGACAGAGTCCTCGGTGAAGCTGCTGATTGCTGAAGATGGAGAACCCAAACAATGGTACCTCCACTGCTCCTCTGCAGAGCTGAAGATCATCAGAATGTGTAGATATCTCCATATATCTCCATGTACCTCCATGCTTCTCTAAATATCTCAGCGTATGCAGATTATAGAAAGTCAGTATTCTGGGTCTCAGTCTCTCCACCAGATGTATTCGGCTCCAGGACGCCGACCCTGACAAATCTCCTCAGACTGCCGGTCGCCACGGTGGTTTATTATTACGCTCCGGAGGAGGAGCAAGATCTGGAGGACGTGAACTTCACCCGGGTTCCTTTTCCAATCCTCCTCCGAAACCCGGATGTTTGAGGAACTCGATCGTGGAATCTTGGTCGATGGTATCCACGGCGACGATGTGTAGGTCTTTGGACTGATCCGTTCACACACCTAGTGAACGAACGGTTCACAAATCTTCAGTAGAAGCTGTTTACATACATCTGAGGTGGGAACTGCTCACACACACCCACTGAAACAAATGTTCGGCTACCTTTGGCGGGAGCCGTTCAAACATATGCCATTAAAAAGAACAAAAAAAAAAAAATCACTTTGAAAGACTCAGCGAAGAGTTCTCTCGGAATGACTGAACGAACAGTTCACCCAGACCAACTCAACTAACAGTTCAATCTGGATGATTGAACGAACAGTTCATTAGGAACGATTCAAGGAACAGTTCACTTGGGACGACTCAACAAACAGTTCACGCAGGGTGATTGAACGAACGGTTCACTCGGAACGATTCAAGGAACAGTTCACTTGGGACGACTCAACAAACAGTTCACGCAGGATGATTGAACGAACAGTTCTCTCGGAACAACTCAGCGAAAAATTGACTCAGGGTGATTGAACGAACGGTTCACTCGGAACGACTCAACGAACAGTTCATGCGGGATGACTGAACGAACAGTTCACTCGGAACGACTCAACAAAAAATATGCTCAGGGTGATTGAACGAACGGTTCACTCGGAACGACTCAATGAACAGTTCACTTGGGACGACTCAACAAACAGTTCAGTCGGAGTGACTCAACGAACAGCTCATGTGGGATGATTGAACGAACAGTTCACTCGGAACGACTCAACAAAAAATATACTCAGGGTGATTGAACGAACGGTTCACTCGGAACGACTCAACGAACAGTTCACTCGGGATGATCGAACGAACAGTTCATTCAGAACGACTCAATGAACAGGTCACTCGGAACGACTCAATGAACAGTCCACTCGGGACAACGGTACGAACAGTTCACGACTGAACCGTTCACACACACCTACAGTAGGAACTGTTTATACACACCTGCTGAACGAACAGTTCACTCTGAACTATTGAGCAAACCGTTCACACACACCTATGGTAGGAACACAGACAGTAAGAAGTAGGAACCACATTCACACACACACACACACACACACGTTCCACACTCCTACTGAGCCATCTCTTCACTCACCTACAGGAAGCATCCAGAGCACCTGTGTGTGTGTGTGTGTGTGTTTGTGTGTGTGTGTGTGTGTGTGTGTGTGTGTGTGTGTGTGTGTGTGTAAGAATGAACCCTGACACGCCGTTTCCACATTAGAGGTGTTTCATTGTTAAACCCTGGAATCAAACAGCCGGTCGGCACTTGAAACGCGGTTGCCGGGGGCAACATGAAAGGGGCTCTGCCGACGGGAGGAGAGGGCGGTGCAGCGTGACGCCGAAAAATCTCACACACACACACACACACACACACACACACACACACACAAATACACACTATTACCGCACAGCCTCAAAAGTACTATGTCACTTTTTATATCCCTGAGGAAGAACAAAGTACTTTGTAATCTATTACATCTGTGTGACAGCTACAGCAAAGTCAGACACACACACACACACACACACACACACACACATCACTGACATCACCTTTGACCTTAAATATCTTTCAGTATCTTTCTGGGAGACGCCATTTTTTTTTTTTTAGTGAAATTAAATTAATTATTGTTATTGGTTGATTTAAAGAAAACCAAGTCGGACTGTCCTGTAATCCTATTTATTTGTGAATTTTTTTGTTTGTTTTTTAAATTGAATTCGCCATCCCTCTCCTGAGCAGCCAATCAGAGGAGCCGGCAGACAAGCCCCGCCCCCTCCATAGTGTCCATCGGCACTCGCAACACGCTAATTTTTTTTAATTTTTTTTTATATGTAAACATAATTTTTCAAGTGTTTATAATTTTTCTTTCATTTCTGGAATGTAGTATCATTTAGAAATTGATTTTTCATCATTTTTGTTATTTTCACTCATACAACAGCACCTTTGTTTAATTGTTAATTGTGATTTGTAACCGATAATTTCTCATTTCTAGTTTTTGTTGTTTTCTGTTCATTTTTCCTCGCAGATTTTTTTTTAATTTCCCCAGAAATAATCAATTTAATTTAAATACAAAGAGATGAAAGTATGATTTATTTGTATGATAAGATGAAATAGAAGGAAGGAAAATGTTATGTAAAAAAGTGAAATGAAATAAAAATAATGGAAGAAAAAAAAAATGGCACTCCATGACTTTTTTTTTAAATTATTTCTTATCTATTAACAGTAATTTCTTGGTGAACGAAATTACTTTCTTGAACTTTTGGTGCTTTTAAAAATATATTTATACACATAGAGAAAATATATTAACTATCTTATGAATATTGTCACGTTATTTGTCAAGCGGTAAGCACACACCAATACCGCTGATCACTATTATTACTAAACTATTAGTTCTGCTGCTACTCACAATAATAATAATAATAATAACAATAATAATAATAATAATAATAATATAAAAACTAACATCAATACAACACTTAATAGATGTATAATAATCATGATAATTATTAAAATAATGCTTGTAATATCAACAACAACAAAAAAATACCTACAATTATTATTAATTCAATAATAACAATAATAAAAATATGGTTCTGTGGGGGGGGGGGAAGTGGGGCGTCCCTCAAACCGCCGTCATCATCATCTTCATCGTCATCTCTCATTGAACCTGAAGCTCCAAATGTAGGTCAAATCTGGCTTCCTCATGTTTACTGGGAGGAGGAGGTTCTGTGTGGGGGATTTGTCGGTTTAATGAGCGCCGAGGAGGGAGTTTAAGTGAATTAATTCATTTTTTCCGGCTCATTTTTTTATTTTTTTTTTGAGATGTTTTGTAAGTTTACATGAATCGAAGACGTGGATATCAGGATCTGAGTGGAGGAAGACGACTTCTCCGATCAGAAGATGAAAAGAAAGCAACAACGCGCTGATTATTAAAAAGGAAAAGCTGATTCACTGCTAATTAATTTCAACACCCGGATTTCCCACAGGCCTCGAACGCCACGCGGCGTCAGACGACCACGAATCTGCAGGGTGGCGGTTTTAAGCTGACGTCGGTAAGTGTGTGAAAAGGAAATGGTTCGAGGGATGAATTTGACACCCCCGACACACACACACACACACACACACACACACACACACACGCAGGTGTTAATATAGGTGTGTGTATCAGTGTTAAAGTGGCCTTCGGGGTAACGTGTTCTTTCCTTGCTGGAAAACAAAACTGTAACCAGACACTTTGATAGAAAACAAGGTGTGTGTGTGTGTGTGTGTGTGTGTGTGTGTGTGTGTGTGCGTAAGAGTGTGTTTCTGTTGTTCACCAGGTGTTATTATTGGGTGTGTGTGAGGTGGGCATAATGTGTTTGTGTGGCGTATGTGACGTACTTGTGTGTGTGTGTGTGTGTGTGTGAGGTGTGTGTGAGGTATGTGTACTCAGACAACTGCAGGAGGAAGTGTTTCTAACTATATTGATGATTCCCACTGTTAATAAACTCCATTATTTTATACTTTTCATAGAAATTTTTGTAGTTTTTGGTAGTTTTGTGGAAACAAAACCACAATGAATAGCAAATTTTTGTTTTTTTTTCAGATCATCAGATTGTGTTGAATGTCAGATTTTATGTGAGTGATTCAATCAGCTTCGAATCACTTTCAGGTTTATTTTTTAAAATGAGTTAAAATTAAAAAAACACTGTGTGAAGCTGTCGCTCGATGAAAGGACGAGGTATTTCCTCCTCCTCCTCCCGCGAGCTCGCTGAGCGATCGATGGACGGAAGCTATTAAACAGACCCGCCCTGTTTGTTTTCTCGAAGCGGGATGGAGTTATTTGTGTTTTTGTTTTTTTCCAATTCATTTTTAACCAATTCTTACTTCATTTTCTGGACAATTTTGTTTTGGAAATAATTTTTGGATAATCTTTTTAGTCTGTTTTTTTTTAATATTTCTAGAATCTACTATCATTTTAAAAGTAATTTTTCATAGTAATTTTTGGGAAATTTTCACTTATTATTTTGGTAATTGTTTGGTCATTTTCATTAGTGTTAATTCTAAATTTCCATTATTATTTTTTTTCTAACCAATTTGTAACTGATCATTTCTCATTTCTTTTTGTGTGATTTTTTTTTTGTTATTTTTTTTTCCTCATAGTTTCACTTTAATTTCAAAATTATTCCTTGCTGTTGTCAGTGTGTCAGTGTGTCTGTGTGTGTGTGTGTGTGTGTGTGTGATCTTTTCCAATTTCATGTTGACATCAACACACACACATACACGCACACTCACCACTCACCCCCTTCACTGTGCCACCCTTCTGGGTTGGGGAGCTCGATTGATGCTAGTTAGCTTAGCATAGGGAGTCACGTCTCGGGGAGGGGGGAAACAAAAACTACAAGATGGAGTCAGGCGTCCAATCAGATCCAAACAGGAAGTACAAGTGGAAAACAAATAGGAAGAGGAAAAAGGTACGGGCAGCAGGGGGTTTCAGCCAATCACGCGGCTTCATTTGGCCTGCTGAGGTTGCGTTGCCCTTAAACAAAGTTTAAGGTTCAAATAAAAGAGTGAGCAGGTGAGATGAAACATACAGCAGCCCTTCAAACATCTGTTTCTCCTCCGCTTTAGCATCTGAAACTTTAGCATTGGCTAACTTTAGCATTGGCTAAGTTTAGCATTGGAAACATTAGCATCATCATGTTGGAAAGACAGACTTTTCCCACAACTCCACCTTCATTTCCGATCACTAGCTTGCGGCACACCACAGATTCCCATATGCTAACCAAGCTAACTTAGCTAATGCTAAGAACGTCGCAAGTCTGGAATGGATTACACGGGAACTTCTTTTTTCCAAAGATGTCGGTTGTGTGACATCATCACTCGCCATTTTTGACTGTCCGTTAGCACGTGGCGCGTCTTATAAAGTTATTCTAAAATAGGGAAAGGTTACAATTCTTTGGCGTGTCCCTCAGAAACATCCGATAGTTGAGCTTGCGGCAGAACAGGTGTTGGAATTAATGGCCCTGTCTGTGTTTTCCCCGTCTTATCCTTCGTCTTCTTCTTCAGCGCCCCATCATAAAGTAAACGCTGCGCCTCGTAAAGCTTCTCCACCGCCAACGGCGGACCTCCTGACAGAAACTCCCAATCAACAGCAGGCGATGGGTCAATGGAGATGCACCACCGGGAGGGATGGAGGGATGGAGGGATGGAGGGATGAGTTATGGCCGGGGCTCAGAATGTTGTTTTAATGGGCCTCCGGGCCGCCGCCATAAAGCATTTGGCGCCTCGTAGCCTCGGCGGCCTCCTGGCTCGGCTGATAGACGCCGGGCAGAAACCCAGGCTTGACGCATCCCAACTCTGGACTGGGATTATTCTGGATTACTGTATTTTTCGTACTATAAGGCGCACTTCAAATCATGACATTTTCTCAAGAATTGGCCTTATAATCCAGTGCGCCTTATGTATGAATTCTTGTTGTGCTTACTGGCCTTTGAGCCAATTTTATGTCCTCAAAAATTTGTCAAAATGCTTTAGTGAGACTCTGGAAAGCAATCAAACCTCATGCTAACTTGAGTTATCCACTATTGCTGGCAACCATAAACCAATCGGAGAGCAGGACTTGTATGCTTACATCCGGTACGTACTGTGCTTCAACAGAATATTACTGAGGACCCCCAAAAATGGCACCAGTTAAGGGACATGCTGACAAAGCGAAATTCAAACTCGAGGCTATCAGTCACGCAGTAGATGATGGGAACAGAGCAGAACATGGATGGATCAATGGTATGGAGGTGGAGGAAGCGAGAAGATGAAGTGCACCGAGTAAAGAAGAGCAAACAGAGTTCATAGGGAACAAGGCAAAATGAATAAAGTTGGATTAAACTGACCTTTTTTTGTCTGGCTTTATATTCCATATGTTTTATCATGCGCTTTATAATGCTTTGTGCCTTATGGTCCGCAAAATACGGTAAGTAAAAGACAGGAAAAAGTACCTACAGACGGATTATTGTTTCTGACGAATGCCGGTATCTTAAGATATAAAACCATCTAATGTGGAAGTTAAGTGTCTTTCCAAACCCAGAAAATTAGCATAAGGGGCTGAAAATGTGTGATTGATTATTTCCCTTTTAAAAGATGAAACAAAAAAAAAAATCCTGAAATATGAAAGATTTTCACAAAAATATTTGAGGAAATACCCCCCAAATATGTGGTCATTTTTTGGGAAAAAAAAAAACTACAAATATGAAAATGAAGCTCGTGGATGGCTAGCTTACTTTAACCTGGGAAGATGCGGAGGAGAAACTACAAGTGCGACTAAACTTCTAAAGTCAGGATCTTCAAAATAATATGTTAAATAGAATTAAAACACAGATTTTTTTTTTTTTCCATTTGGCTTCAGTGGTGGCCTCCTCTAGCGCCCGCAGCACGCCGCCGCTACTAGCTACACTTCGCACTCCTCTTCCTCGCGCTCCTCTCCAGATGGCATGCTTCCTGCCGTCTTGGAATAATAATGATAATAATGATAAAAATGAAAATAAAATAAGCCACTGGAAGGCAATAAACTGCAGAAAAAGATAGGAGGAGGAGGAGGTGGCGGCAGCTAATTAGCTTTTTTTAACAGCTGAAAGGATTCTCCATCCTCGCTCCGGTCCGGTGCTTCCCCCTCCACCCATAAGCTCCGCCCCCTTTCTGGCGAGGACTCCGCTGCTCAGCCAATCGCCCGCCTCCGTGCACTTCCTGCTTGGTATTAATCCTGCCTCCTCAAACGTCTCTCAAAGAATAGTTAACTAGTTAGCGCTGCCTGCTACTGTCGCAACTAGCAAAACATGAAATGCTAATTAGTCATGAGGAAGGGAGATGAGGCCTCCTATTGGCTCGGGGTTTTTGACAAGTCCCACCCCCTTTTGTTTTGGACTGGTTAACATGTGGGCCTGAAGAAATACAACTGGTTAACGCTAGTTTACAGTTTGCTTACTAGCAGGGGTTGCAGGTTACATTTACTATTCAAGGGTAAAATGATTGACAGCTAACTAGCCAGGCATTTTTGACACATGAGTTAACCGTGTGAGATGATTTAGCTTGGAGGTACAGTGTGAAAAACTAGTTTACATGTCAGGTTAGAGTAACTGGTCAACATGTCCTTTATGAGTCAACTCGGTAGTTTCTACTTACTCATTGACAAGTTTTGCTCGAAAAACAAGAAGTAGTGGCCTTTATGAAGGGTCACTAGTTATTTAGTCAATTAAAAATCAATAGTCCTGTTGGCGTTGCTTGTGTTACCAGCATGTGTTACCAGCATGGGTTAGTTAAGTCGTTACTAGTTTCGATCCCACATGTCAACTAGTTAAACCGGTAAGAAACACCAAATGATTGATTTCAACGGTTAAAACAGGGGATAAAAAATAAAATTCACAGTTTGCAAGGCTGTGCCTAGTGCACACACACACACACACTACACACACTACACACACACATGCTTGCACACACACACATGCTTGCATACACACACACATGCACACACACACACATGCACACACACACACACGTGCGCCTCTCAAGCGGATCCTGTCCACATGCAGCAGGTCTCCAATCATTAACCGTCTTCATTACAGTCAGACCGCGCGTGTCAATCCACTCAATAGCTGTTACAGTAATAGACTTGTAATCGGCTCGGTGTGTGTGTGTGTGTGTGTGTGTGTGTGTGTGTGTACCCACCCGACACACACACACACTTACACACACACACAAACACTCCCCTGAGTCGCTGTGAGACGTGCAAATTAAATAAGACCCAACAGCTTCCGACACTGATTTCCTGGAGAGGTCGGGATCCGCAGCCGGAACGCCGACGCTAGGGCGCTAACACCGATGCTAGGGCGCTAACGCCAACGCAGGCGTTTCCGTGTAATTCCAGGTGATTTCCCAGAAGGTTCTCCAGAACAATACCCCTCCACACCATCTCCAGCACCACGGCAACGCTCAGCATGCGAATAATAACCCTGGATGTTCGTGGACGCTAGGTTTTCTTTACGCGCCGCTAACGACACGCAACAACATCGCGGGGTCATCCTTAGGAACGCCGTTGCCCGCCGGACAGCGAAAGGTCACGGGTCAACGGAGGCCTCTGGGGGTCGCCGGCGTCTCGGCGGCCGAGGTAATCAAGCAAGAGAGGAAGGGGAAAAAATGTCCGCCGTTGAGACTCGACCTGACGCGACCTAGCGTTTCCCGCGGCACCGGCTGACGCTAACCGGGTGTCCAAGACAGAAATGACATTTGAGGACGAAGTGGAGTCGCGCCATCGTCTGCTCCAGGCCCCGAGGCCTAACATTCCAGCTATGGCACGCTGGCCAATCAGAATTCGGGGTTTTTGTCGAGGCCCCGCCTCCTCAGTGCTTCCTGTGACCTAACTAGGGAGGGGCAAAGCACTTACGCTAATGTAGCATTAAATGCTAACTAGAAAAACTGGACATGAGAATTAGTTATGGCTGAATCTGCCAATCGGAATTCAGGGATTCAACCTGTTGTTCGGTTCACTAGTCAACATGCCGGCCCTTACGAGTTAAGTTAGTTAGTTGATCCATCCGGGTGGATCAACAAGACCCTCACTTCAATGGCTAGCAAAGATATTGGTGCATAAAAGGCTATTAGTCACTAGCCTCACTAGTTATCTTGCAAGTGCAACCTGTCTCATGACAGGTGGGCTGGTTAGGTTGCAGTGATTAACTAGTAGTCAGGTTCAGGTCTTTACAGGTGCGACCAGTAATATTTGGCAACTTGTTCGCAGCTAGCTTATTCATCGACCGATGTTTTGTTCGATATTTTGCTGGGGAAGTCGTCTGCAGCTTTTTTAAAACCTCTCTATATATGGTAATATATGGTAATCTGTGTATAACCTCCCATTTTGGATTAAAAAAATCTGTGACATTTCAAAAAAAGTATTTATTGTCACTTCTGCAGTATTTTGGGGGTACTTTTTTGAAGCAGTTGCACACTTTGCCAAACACCAGGCTACTTACCGTGTTCCCGGCTCCATCTTAGCAACATTTAAGAAACAAATTAGCTATCATTAAATACACAAACAAGATAAAATCCAAACATAATCCAAGAGATTAATTATCGGTGTGATTACAGAACCTGCGGAGCTTGTGTTATGCTAAGTGTCCAGACTTTGCGCTTCGTAAATCAGGGGAAAGACAAACAAACGAGCCCCCTTTTGTTCTGGATGGCTTGATTAATGGACGACCGTCTCCTGGTGATGTATGTCGACCGGAGTCGGGGGTCGGGGGGGTTTGAGACGGGCGGCGCCCTGGAAAACGGCGTGCTAAACCATATGTGCATTAGCATACTAACAAGCGACCTCTCCTGCGTACGTGCCGTATCTCCCCCACACCTGGATGGGCCGGAGCCTGGCTTCATATTCTATTTTATTTATATATATCTTTTTTTTTCGCTGAGTCCCACGGACGACGCTAATGAATTGCATTGCCAAATATGGCAGGTTGATAAACCGACTTTGCGCCGTTAATCAGCAGCAGAAGGGGGGCTGGTAGAGTCCGGGGACGCCGCCGTGACTGACAGGCTAATTTACCGAGAGGGGCAGCTTTTCTTCTCGTGAATGTAGCTCTGCTTACATCAGCTAATTAAAGGCGGCCATTCTTGGTGTGTGTGTGTGTGTGTGTGTGTGTGTGTGTGTGTGTGTGTGTGTGTGTGTGTGTGTGTGGGGACGTCATCGTGCACTAGGATCAGGTTCTCCTCCGGCAGGATGAGGGTTCCGTAGTGTGACATTGCTAGCCATCCGGCAAATGGGGTCAAGAATCAGCAAAATTAAGTGAAGGTTAGCTTAAGAAATGGAGACGGAACCGTCTGGAACATACCGCGAGAACCAACACAGAACCCGAGCTGTAACAGCAGGTTGAAGACGGCAGAAGTACAAGTTTGGGAAGTGATAAACCAGAAGGAACCTGATCCCCCCCACCCCCGAAGATTGCTTCTGCTCAAAGGAGCATCTACCACAGCCTCAAGTTCCCAAACGAGGTTGATGATGGCAGAAGTACAACTTTGGGAACTGGTGAACTAAAAGGTACCAGCCCCCACAAAACTGCCCCTGGTCAAAGGAGCATCTACCACAACTTCAAGTTCCCAAACGAGGTTGATGATGGCAGAAGTACAACTTTGGGAACTGGTGAACTAAAAGGTACCAGCCCCCACAAAACTGCCTCTGGTCAAAGGAGCATCTACCGCAAAGCCGAGTCCTCCAATGAGGTTGAAGACAAGGAGTACAACTATCGGAAATTGTAAACCAGAAGGAACCTACCCCCACAAAACTGCCTCTGGTCAAAGGAGCATCTGCCGCAACCCAGAGTCCTTAAATGAGGTTGATGATAGCAGAGGTGCAACTATTGGAAATGGTAAACCAGAAGGAACCTGACCCTCCATCTCAGCTTCTGCTCAAGGGAACATCTGCCACAAACCTGAGCCCTCAAACTAGGTCTAAAATGGCAGAGGTACAACTGTGAGAACTTGTACACCTGAAGGAACCTGACCCCATAAAACTGCCTCTGCTCAAAGGAACATCTACCGCAAGCCTGGGCTCTCAAATGAGGATGTGATGTTCGGAGTTCTCCAGCCCTTTGCACTCATTCACCTCACCTTTGACCAGAAGGACTCAACCAGGAAGTGACCATTGGACTGCATTCGGGTCTGAAAGTACCCACACCTTGTACTTGATTCTGCTTGACTAAGACCTGCTGCCGTTAAAAGTAAATATACCTTGTACCCCTTCTTAAGTCTTAAATCTTAATCTTCTTAAATCTAACCTGTTGCCCCCAAAGAGGACGACTCATCTGAAAGTACCTTGTACTTCTTTCTACTTCATACTAGCTCTGATTTGAGAACACTGTATTTCAAGTTTTTACACCTTGTACTTCCTTTTCCTGTACTCTTACCTGTTGTTCCCATATGAGGACGCCACATCCATAGTAAATACACCTTGTACTTCACTCTGGGACCTAAATCTGACCAGTTGCCCCCAAAAAGGTCTCTCATCTGAAAGTACCCACACCTTGTCCTTCATTCTCTCTGTTATGGGAACATTGTATTTCGAGTTTCTACACTTTCTACTTCCTTCTGCCTCACTCTGACCTGTTGTCCTCAAAAGGGGGATGCCAGAAATGAAAGTAAAACCCTTGTACCTCAATCTACCTAAGTCCAAACAGTTGCCCCGTCTATGAGGATGTCTGAGTATGTACACCATGTACTTCATTCCCCCATGCTCTTACCAATTGTCCACCTATGAAGATGTTGCACTGCGAAGGAACCACACTTGTATGCCTTTCTACCTAAATGCCACCTGTCACATTTGAAAGTACATCCGCACTTTGTACTTCATTCTACGATGCCTTTCTGATCTGAACATCAATCAAAAAGGTACCTCGCTGTTGGGACTATCTTACAGACACAGGCCTGTGGTCCTCGTGTGAGGACGCAAGCCTATATTTAGTTCCTAATAGCTCTTTAGGCCCCAGCAGCCTGGGGGAGAAGGGGATTGGCATCTTCAGACGACAAACAAAAACCGGGGTCCCGGCAGGTTAATATTCTGCCGCCGCTCGAAATTACCGGAATAATTCCCGGGAAAAAACAGAACGGCTCCCATCGGTTTCGGGTCACGTCGGCTCCTTCAAGACACCGGAGGGGGAAAAAAATAAACCTTTATTATATTTAGAATCAAAGCAAGGCCGGGCGCTGGCGTCGACTCGTGGATTAAGACGTAACCACACACACCGTCCCCGCAGATTTAGATTTAACAGACACAAAAGGTCCCTTTTTCAATTAATATTCCCTGGAATTTCCCAGAAGTCCAACCGCCGCCGCGGAAGGAATAAATAACCCCGTAACACCGAGGAGACGCCAGGATTCAAAAACAAAGACCGGGACAATTACGGACTGAAATGAGAGGCACTTTGACTAGATCCTGTCCAGGGAGGTGGTGGTGGTGGTGGTGGGTCACATGTCTCGGGTCTGAGCCCCCCCCGCCCCCGCCGCCGCCGCCGCCCCTGATTGGATTATTCTGCCATTCGAGCAGAAGCGGCTCGCCGGGCGGGCTAATGGAAAGTGAGAGAAACTCAACGCTGAGGTTGCACCAGGCGCTAATGGGAAGGGGGGGGAGTCGCCCTTGGGGGGGTAAAAGAAATTTTAGAAATGGCTGCTGAACTGACCACATGGTCCACCAGCGTTTAATGCAGGGGTGTCAAACGTACGGCCCGCGGGCCGGTACCGGCCCGCCTGGGGGTCAGATGCGGCCCGTGGAAAAAATCTGCAATTTGGAAAAAAAATACATAAAAATCGTGACTTACTTTTTGGAAATAACAAAAATGCAGTTATTGTTTCCTTGGAGGTGCAGTGTTTTAGTCAGTGTTAGCAACATGGCGCTAGGAAGTTACAGCAGATGGCAGCTTACGGGTCTGTAAATAGCATTTTTAGTCATCGTTAGAAATGTACCCGCTTTTCCGACACCCTCATCGGCGAGACGTCGTTGTCAAAGAAGAGAAAGTGGACATGGAGTGAAGGCTTTTCCAAGAGAAATTGACCACTTCTTATTTGTTGGTTGAGGTTATCAAGAAACCTGTATGCTCATTGTGGATGCAGCAAGTTTCAGTGTGAGGCTCGCCATGACGAAAATACATCAAAATGCACGTAAAACTGCGAAGACGGAACTGATACAGTGATGTTGACGTTGCACTTACTTTTCTTCATGAATCTCAGTTTGTTTATTATGTATTTTTTAAAGGAACACTTCATTACATGGACTGATTTTTATCATTAACCTGTTCTCCTTTACACTAAAACAAAGAAATATTAGACTTAGTGTTACTTCTAGGTAATTACATTATGATTTTACTGGACATCAAATTTGGCCGTATGTGGCCAACGGACCAAAATGAGTTTGACACCCCTGGTTAAATGGACGCCTTAGTTCGGTTTCCAGAAGGAAGGACTTCCTCTGCTAACATTTAGCTTCCAACTAAAGCACCGGATCCCGCTTTGAAAACAGCCAATCAGAAGGCTCGGGTCAGTCGGGTTCATCGGGCGAAGCCAATCGGAGGAAACACTTCCTGGAACCACTGAGCGACCACAACAAATATGGCCGCCGCTGGAGACGTCCAGAACGTTAATCTGGCGACGGAACCGCCGAGGAACCCGGACAGATCCCAGATGACGCGCTACGCTTGCAGTTCCGCTCTTTCGCCACCAGGGGGTCTGGAAGCGCGAAGCATGGCGTGCACACGCATGGGAAATCATCGATACGGCGAACGCTCCCAATCTCGCGGTTGTGCAACAGCACAGCAGATTACCAGAGATTACGTGATTGAAGTCATATTGTTTCTAACTCAGAGGAATTCCAAGTGTGTGTGTGTGTGTGTGTGTTCCAATTCTAGTTCTGACCAGTACATATTCTAATCCCAGCTTCATCGGATCCACCAAACCTAATCCTAATCCCAGGAGTTCCAGCGCACGGACGGTGGAGAGAGTTTGGAATGAAGGAATTACAGATGCTGTGGACTGAAAGTCAACAAATTAGCATTGAAAATAGAAACATGCAAACATTCACCCTTTCACATCACAAAGTCATACATTCACGTTATACAAACAGAAGTATTCACACATCATTTGTGTCACGCAAACATTCACCCTCTCATTCATCCATCATATAGCGACATAAAAATTCACCCTCATTCATGCATCATATCGTGATATAAAAAAAATCACCCTCTCATTCATGCATCATATAGTGACATCATATATTGACATGAAAAAATTCACCCTCTCATTCATCCATCATATAGCGACATAAAAATTCACCCTCATTCATGCATCATATCGTGATATAAAAAAATTCACCCTCTCATTCATGCATCATATAGTGACATCATATATTGACATGAAAAAATTCACCCTCTCATTCATACATCATATAGTGACATCATATCGTGATATAGTCTAGAGACGTAGTGATGTAATCTAGAGACAGAAAAAAATCACCCTCTCATATCACATGTGAAAATTCACCCTGTCATTCACATGCCATGTAATGACGTGCAAACATTCACCCTCTCATTCACACATCAGATAGAAATGAACATTCACCCTCTTATTCACTTGATAATATTCACCCTCTCATTCACAGGCCATATGGTGCCGCAAATATTAAGCCGTTCATTCATGTCATGTAGTCCGACAAAAATTCACCCGCTCATTTACATGTTAAGGCAACATGCAAACACTCACTCTTTCATTCATTCGATAATATTGACCCTCTCATTCACAGGCCATATCGTGCTGCAAACATTAAGCCGTTCATTCATGCAATATAGTCCTACAAAAATTCACCCTCTCATTCATGCATCAAATAGTGACATCATATAGTGTCATAAGAAAATCCACCCTCTCATTCATGTCGTCTTGAGACAGAAAAAAATCCCCCTCTCATATCACATGTGAAAATTCATCCTGTCATTCACATGCCATGTAATGACGTGCAAACATTCACCCTCTCATTCACACATCATATAGAAATGAAATTTCACACGTTTATTCATTCGATAATATTCACCCTCTCATTCACACATTAAGGCAAAATGAAAACATTCACCCTTTCATTGATATCACATATCCCAATACCCAAACCCAATATCACAACAATAGCACTTTCAACTTGCATAATACATATTTTATTGCCTGTTTATACATTGTATAGTTATTTTATTGCCTATCTGTATATTTTATATATATTGTCTATTTTATACAGTTTTATATTTGTAGTGTCCAGGACAACAGATGAAAATTAGCTATTAGCTACAATCTGGTACAAACATCTCTGCCTCTGTGCTTAATGTAATTGTACACTGTCCTAATAAACTTCTAAACAAACAAACAAACATTCACTCACTCATTCACCTCATAGCGACATAAAAAAACTAATTCCCGTCACATTGACGTGCAAACATTCACCCCCTCATTCACACAAATATTCACCCTCTCATTTGTTTAATGTAGAGACGCAAAAAATTCAACCTCTCATTAACACCATATAGACAAAAACAAACATTCACTCTGTCATTCACCTCATATAGTGACATGAAAAAATTAATTCCCGTCACATCGACGTGCAAATATTCACCCTTTCATTCACATCATACAACTATTCACCCTGTCATTCATACTTCATATAGTGACATGCAACCAGTCACCCCGTCATTCAGGCAATCTTGAAATGTATGAAAATTCACCCTCTCATCGACATACTAGAGACATAGAACCACTCACCCTCTCATTCACTCAAATAATCACCCTCTCATTCATGTAATGCAGAGACGCAAAAAATTACCCTCATTACCGTTGCATAAACACATGAAAATTCACCCACTCATAGACCCACAAACACTCACCCTCTCATTCACGTCACACTGGTTTACAAACTTCACCCTCTCATTCACACCATATAGACAAAAACAAACATTCACTCTGTCATTCACCTCATATAGTGACATGGAAAAATTAAATCCCGTCACATCGACGTGCAAACATTCACCCTCTCATTCATGTCGTGCAGAGACTTTCGCCCATATATGGGCGTGCTTCCTGTCTCCAGTCGTCCAAACGGGTGTTTTAGAAGCCGCTCATCAATCCGACCTCGAACCTTTGCTTTGGATATCCGACACGTGGCTTTCCAGCCTCTCCGATGTCGCCGCGTTTATTGATAATTCATCCCAGAAACCGGATAGTTTTTTTTTTTTTTTTTTTTTTCATTCCACAAACTCTGTGAACCTTCAGAGGGAGCAAAAAAAAAAAAAAAAACCCTAGCTGGATTATTACACCTTTATTACCATCAGAAGAGACTTATTTTTTGGTTCCCTGCGTGACCCTGGTCTCGAAGTGGAGCGTGAAACAACCTTTTCCTCTCGGTGAATTTCAAATCAGAAAATTAAAATGTCATTTTGACATTTATTTCGTATGCATAATCATTTTAAGATTTTTTTTTTAGGAAAAAAATTTTTTTTAGAGTCAATTATTTTAGGATAAAATTGAATATAAAGATTCTATTAATCCCTGATATCTTTTTCATTTTATGCATTTTTATATAAATGAGTATAATACATACATACATATCATTTTCTGATTTTTGTGTTCATTTTCCTCTATTTTTGTAGATTTATTTGCTTTCTGGATGACTTCTCATTCATCATCTTGCAGCAGATCATTTTTATTTATTTAAAACACATTCCCTTTTCCACTCAATGCATTTTATGATCATCTATTTGTCCTCGTCCTCACCTGAGGACACGACACTCATCTCCATATATTCTGTAATTTGCATATTTTTATATTTTCCTTATCTATTTGTTGACTCTGGCTGCTGTTTGATGGACGGAGAACCTTTTTTTGCAGCTATTTAACTAACTCCTTTCTACTCTATGCTAATTTCTCATAAGCTAACATGTTAGCCATCTTATTTTAGTGAAAGTTCACGCTAACATCTTGGTTATAACTATGTAATAATCACGTAACAACACCCATGAATGTCATTTTCTGCAGTTTTGCGGCCATTGGCTGTTTCCTCGTCGTCCCCTGAGGCCTCAGGGACCCGAGTGGCCCCGACTCTCTGTTTTAAAACATCTTTTATTTACCATTGTATTACTACTGTTTTATTATTGATGCTACTATTATTGTTATTATCCTTGCAGAATTGAGAGGCTGCTCTCTGCCGGCGTGTCAAACGGACAGCGGCGCTGCTCGCGGCGGCGGCGGCGGGCGCTATCTGTGTCGCTCCCTATTGGCTCGCCTAGCGTCTCCGTTGCTATTACACAGGGATAACACTTCACCACGCGAAACCTCTCATTTAGCGCGCCGTCGCGGCCTCGCCGTGCCCTGTTGTCTCCGGGAATCCATTATCTAGAGTGCAGCCAACCTCCAGCTCCACCACCCCCACCCTTGCAGCCGCCGTCTCCGCCGCCGCTAACACCCCCCTTCCTCCCCCGGCTTCCCCCGTGGCTTCATAATGAACAAAAAGAAAAAAGAAAAATCTCTAATTTTCCGATTGACTTGGTGAATAAATCTTTGCAGACTGACGAAGGGAAGGGGTGGGGGGGGCTGGTCTGAATGCTAAACAGGAAGTGACCCCCCCCCCCACTCCCCCACAGCTCCCTCTGATTGGCCACAGAACGCTGTACCAGACACAGCACGCACCAGAGCGCTACACGTTAGCATGGCGTTATTGCTGCTGCTAGCGCGTTACTGCAGTTGCCAGCATGTCATTGTGGCTGCTAGCATATTAACATGGCTGCTAACATGTCATTGTGGCTGCTAGCGTGTTATTGCAGCTGCCAGCATGTTATTGTGGCTGCTAGCATGTTATCACGGCTGCTAGCATGTCACTGTGGCTGCTAGCATGTTATCACAGCTGCTTGCATGTCATTGTAGCTGCTAGCATATTAACATGGCTGCTAACATGTCATTGTAGCTGCTAGTGTGTCATTGCTGCTGCCAGCATGTCATTGTAGCTGCTAGCATGTTATCACGGCTGCTAGCATGTCACTGTGGCTGCTAGCGTGTTATTGCAGCTGCCAGCATGTCATTGTAGCTGCTAGCATATTAACATGGCTGCTAACATGTCATTGGTGCAGCGAGCATGTTATCACGGCTGCTTGCATGTCATTGTAGCTGCTAGCATATTAACATGGCTGCTAACATGTCATTGTGGCTGCTAGTGTGTTATTTCTGCTGCCAGCATGTCATTGTGGCTGCTAGCATATTAACATGGCTGCTAACATGCCATTGTGGCTGCTAGCACGTTATCGCAGCTGTCAGCATGTCATTGTGGCTGCTAGTATGTTATCACGGCTGCTAGCATGTCACTGTGGCTGCTAGCATATCATCGCGGCTGCTAGCATTCAGCATGGCTGCGAGCATGTAGCGCTTTCTCGCCACTTGTTCAAAACCCGATATCCTGCTCCGCCTCCTCTTGACTCCGCCCACTTTAGCGGACGTTACGAACACCTCCAGAGCCGAGATGGCGCCGCCGTGGAGTTAGCAGACCAGCACAACGGGTTGCATGAGGGTGGAGGTGATGGGGTCGCCCACGGGGGGTCGGGGATGGAACGCCCCGTTGCCACGGCGCCCCACGACCACGGGAATAAAACGCGAGTTGGCTTTTTGCCCCCGTAACCGCCGCGCATCACCTGCGTCGTGGCTGCGGTTGGAGGCGGAGGGGGAGGTGATAATGGACGCTGATAATGCGTCCAGGGTCGTGCGTTAAAGGAATAACACGTGGTGACCGGGAATATTAATCCCCTCATCCATTATTCATGCCCCGCCGGGTCCCGCGTTGGAATATTAATGGCGGGGGGAAGTGACAGCGCGGCACCGCCGGGCATGAAATGAGAGAACGGCGTGGAACGTGACCGAGGTTCTCCGAGAAAGATCTCAAAGGAGGTTCTTCACAGGGAGGAGAACCGACTCGTTCCTTCAGTCATTGTCTATGCTGATGAGTCTGCATGGGGGGGGGGGGCAGGGGGCGGAGCTTGTGCTGGCACCAGGTGAGGGGCGGGGTTTATGCCCGACCAATCATCTGTCAATCATTTATTCTCAACAAAATATATTCTGCACATGGGTTCAGGGGGCGGAGCCAGTCCTAATTTACACTGGGTGAGAGGCGGGGCTTAACCTGGACCAGTTGCCCGTCAATCATTCATTCATCATCTATAGCGACCAATCACAGCTGTCATTGCGGTTAGAGGCGGAGTTTAACCTGGACTGGTCGCCCCGTCAATCAATTCATCATCTATACCAACCAATCACAGCCTTAATTGTGGTTAGAGGCGGGGTTTAACCTTGAACAGTCGCCTGTCAATCATTCACTCAGCATCTTTACCAACCAATCACGGTTGTTACTGTGTTTAGAGGCGGGGCTTAACCTGGACCAGTCACCCGTCAATCAATCATTCATCATCTATACTGACCAATCACAGCTGTCATCGCGGTTAGAGGCGGGGTTTAACCTGGACTAGTCGCCCGTCAATCATTCATTCATCATCAATACCAACCAATCACAGCCTTAATTGTGGTTAGAGGCGGGGTCTAACCTGGACCAGTCACCTGTCAATCATTCATTCAGCATCTATACTGACCAATCACAGCTGTTACTGCGTTTAGAGGCGGGGCTTAACCTGGACCAGTCACCTGTCAATCAGTCATTATCCATGCAATGGATTCTGCACACAGATTCAAGGGGCGGGGTTTATTCCAGACCAGTCACCTGTCAATCACTCATTCACTGTCGAAACCAACCAATCACAGCTGACCAATCGCAGCCAATCATTGCAGTTAGAGGCGGGGTCTAACGTGGACAGGCCACCTGTCAATCAGCGGTGTCAGATGGAGAGACTTCAGGCCATTCACCCTTTCACTTACACCAATTTAGCCTTTTTTTGAACTGCAGAAGAAGAACCTGGAGAACCTGGAGGTTCAGAATCCAGTTAAAGTGCAGTTTGCAGATAATTTTTGAAAGCAGAGTTAAAAAAACAAGAATCCACAATGCAGTTTTTCAGACCACGAGGAACATCTCCCTTGGTTGCGAGCCAACAAAAAAATTAGTATCCCACCATCTGTTTTGGCTACAAACCTCACCAAAAAATAAAAAAATGAATAAGGAAATAAGCTTAAAGAGCGTTTTGGGCTTTTTCCTTGAATATTGCATGTATTTGTCTCCCCGTTGGCTTCTTCTAAGGAAGGGATCCAAAACTCACAGCGTAATTATAGTCATTAAGAAAGCAGTGGGCAGGAGATGTTTTCAGACGCCATGAATTAATTATAGAAATTGCAAGAAAAAAAAAGGGGGGGGGGCGCATGGAATTTAACCAGAAATACATATAAAAAAATTAAGTAAATAAATTTTGATGGAAAAATCAGGTTGCAGCTGTCAGGTGCTGTGAAGCAACATTGGGGGGAAAAAAAAAAAAAAAATAGCTTGTGTTAAGAAAATTAAATCATTTTTGTTTGTCAAAAACAAAAATTGACGTTGTCACAAGGGACTAGCGCGCTAAAGCTAACAGGGCGGCAGCTAAAAGGAGCCGCTATCGATGAACCGGCGAGGCTAATCTTTATTAACACGTAAACAAAGCTAAAAAGGAAGCCGCGAACTCCAATTGGTCGGTAAATCGGAGGCGGGGCTTAACCGGAGACGGGTCACCTGTCAATCACAAGCATCCGACCGCTCGTTAGCGCCTTGCTAATCACGGTCACCATTCTCTGCTAATTGCGTATTCGATGAGTGCATGAACAGAACATCCCATAATAAGCCGTTTTCCCTCTTTTGAGCAGGGATCTTTAGAAATCTGGTCAAGTTAATTGTCTCCAGTGGCTGAGTGGAGCTGGAGGTGGAGCTGGAGGTGATGGTTGGAGGTGATGGTTGGGATCTGAAACAGACATGGAGGTTGGGGTTGGGGCCTGAAGTTGGAGGTGGAGGTTGGATGGGGGTTGGAGATGGAGATGGAGGTCGGGGTGATGGAGGTGGACATTGGGTTGGCATTGGAGGTGAGGGTTGGAGGTGGAGGTTAGGATGGGGGTTGGACATGGAGATTGGAGGCAGAGGCTTGGAATGAAGGTCGGGGTGGAGGTTGGGATGAGGGTCTGATGGAGATTGAAGATGGAGGTGGAGGTTGGGGTGGTGGTACAAGGTGGAGGTGGACTTTGGGTTGGGGTTGGAGGTGAGAGTTGGGATGGAGGTTGGAGGTGGAGGCGAGGTTGGAGGTTGGTGGTGGTTAGCATGGGGGTTGGAGGTGGACATGTCAGACATGAAGGTTGGGGTTTGGGCTTGTGGTTGGAGATGAAGGTTGGGGGGGAGGCTATGATGGGGTGAGGGATGGAGGTTGGAGGTGGAGGTTTGGGATGAGGGTTGGACGGGGTTTGAAGATGGAGGTGGAGCATAAGGGGATGGTTGGAGTTTGAGGTGGACATTGGTTTGGGGTTGGAGTTGGAGGTGGAGGCTTGGAGCTTGAGTTGAGGTGAAGGTGTGAGATGGGGATTGAAGATGAAGGTGGACGTTAGGTGGAGGTCTCTGCTCCAGAGCAGCTCTCCAACCAGCTCCACCTCCTCCACCAGAATGTTCCTCTGACCTGCTGACCCCTCCGACACAAACATGCGTTGTCATGACGACAAGGGATCTGAAGCTCCGCCTTCCGAGGCTTCCTGAAGATCTCCAGTCTGGACGGAGATCCAGATCCATCGATTAAACGCTTTTGTCTGCGGTTTAAAAATAGACTCGTTAATGCCGTCGGCCGCCATTTTCATCATGGTGGATCTGTGGCGGCAATCACCGTGTGTGTGTGTGTGTGTGTGTGTGTGTGTGTGTGTGTGTGTGTGTGTGTGTGTATTAGCCACGGCTTGATGTAGATTGATGCCTCGTTGTGTCGCTGACGGTTTCTCGGCGGAAGCGACGCTTTATTTGTGATTTTATTTTAGCGGTTATTTATTTAATATCCGTCCATTTGTTCAGGCTTTCTTTCTCTCTTGCTTTTAGTTTTCAAATTTCAAACAAAACAAAAACAAATTGTAAATTTGCCCGAAAATTTCGATCAAATTGGATGAAAAATAAAAGAAATAAACTTAAATGAATTGATTTTATTAATAAAATGGTGAATTTGTAAATTTGCCAGTAGATCTAGATCAAATTGGATGAAAAATAAAGGAGAAATAAACCGAATTAAATCATTTTTAGTTTTTAAATTTTAATTTCAAGCGAAAAAAACAAACAAAAAACAACAGAATTTGTGAATTTTCCAGAGGATTTTGCTGAAACTGGATGAAAAATAAAAGAAATAAACTTAATCAAATTGGTTTTCTAATAAAAATGGTGAATTTTTGAGTTTGCCAAAAGATTTTGATGAAATTGGATGAAAAATAAAGGAGAAAGAAACCCTTTTTTTTTTTAGCTTTGAATTTAAAACAAAAAAAAACACATGAATTTGTCAATTTGCCAGAAGATTTCGATCTGATTGGATGAAAAATAAAAAAAATAAACTAAATTAAATTCGATTTAATTTTTAGATTTCAAACATAATAAAAAAATGGTGAATGTGTCAATTTGGATTTCGATCCAAAAAAATAAAAGAGAAATAAAATGAATTCAATCGTTTTTAGTTTTTAAATTTAGAAAGAAACAAAACCAAAAAAACATAGTGAATTTGTGACTTTGAGAGCAGATTTGGATCATATCGGATGAAATATAAAGGTGAAATTAACCGAAATGAAAGAGAAACAGCCTAAAAATCGTTCAGAATTTACTTTAAAATTCAGCAATGCATAAGAACTTTCAGACCTTGGAGAACCCAGAAGAACCTGAAACCTTCCCACCTCCAGCAACTTTTGGACGACGGAGAACCTGGAGAACGTGACCGATAAAGATAGCGATGCTAGCAGGGTTAGCATCTGTGTGAGTGAGTGTGTGAGTGTGTGTGTGTGTGTGTGTATATCACATCACTGAGCAGCCACCAGCCCTAATGAGGTGGGTAATTAACAGGGGGGTGGGCAATGGGGGGGGTCAAGCCAGTGGTGGATTCCAGGGGTGTGTGTGTGTGTGTGTGTGTGTGTGTGTGGGTACTGGGCCAAATTACACTAAAACGACTCATTAGTTGAGCTCAGCTGCCCCCCCACCACACACACACACACACACACACGCACGCACACACACACACACACGCACGCACGCACGCACGCACGCGTCCGAATAGTAACGCATTCAAATGATATCCATGTGGGATTTTTTTTTTTTCCTATTTTTTTTTTTTTTTTAATTCAAATCATTACATCCCCATCCCAAAAACTATATCGCCATGGCAACACGCCGTTCCGGGATTGGCCACCCAGGTGATCCCACGTAAGACTTAAACTGAATTTATTTGCATTCTTTAAATAAAATTAAAAAAAAACTTGATTTATTTTTGCGGGGTTTCTGTTTGCAGTGAAAGATGATGAGAAACTCTTTAGTGAGGGTTCTTCTGGGATGGTTTGGTCCAGTCGGGGGGGGGGGGGGAACTCGCTCAATGGAACCCCCCCTACTGCTTTCTGGGATGGTACGGTCCGGTCTGACAGGTGTGATCATTCAAATGGACCGTCTCCTTTCTGGGATGGTCCATTTCAGCCGAGTGGGTGTGGACGCTTGAGAGCCCTGCCGCTTTCTGAGATGGTACGGTCCAGTCCTGCAGGTGTGAACCCTCCGAGAACCCCCCACTACATTCAAGGATGGCGACCTGCCGCCCCCTGCTGCTTTTTGAACGTCCCATTCCAGGAATGGACCAAACCAAAGACGCTCACCCCCCTGGCGTTTATGGTACGATCCGTTTAAAACCACCAAGACCAGCTCATTGAACTTCTGTGGCTTCCTGCTGATCTCTAGAACTTTCATATCTTTCCACCTAAAAGTGCACGCCGAATCACACCCGTCTCACTCTTGATCTCCTCCACAGCTTCTCCAGGAGGTCCAGGAAATGTCAAAACCCCTCAGCACCTCCACCAGATCTCCACACACGATGGAAATGAAGGTAAATATTCAGCAGGGGCCTAATCAGCTCTGCAAATTTGAATAGGCTCGATCCATCTGACTCAAGGGAGGTGTGTGTGTGTGTGTGTGTGTGTGTGTGTGTGTGTGTGTGTGTGTGTGTGTGTGTGTGTGTTTCTCATTTTCCACGTTTAAAACGTACGCGAGGCTGTTGATTGACAGGTTTAAGCCCCGCCCCCTCCGATACGAAACGAGCCGCAAGTGAATAAATACCGATGAAAGTACTTGAAAATAGAAAAAGGCCTGCAAAATAAAATTTAAAATAAAGCTAATAAATATATACAATGCCCTGAATAAGATAGAGATTTTTCAAAATAAAAGAACTGCAAGAGATAAAAGTCTCGATCGTTCCCACCTCAGGTCTGGGTAATAGAAAATGAAATAGAATTGAAATTAAGTTAAAAAAAATAAAACAAAATTGAATTAGATCAAAGAAATAAATCAATAAAAGGTGCCATAAATAGCATGTGGATTTTTCAAAATAAGACAACTGCATGAAAGTCCCGAGCCACCTCAGGTCCGAGAAAAGTAAAATAAAACAAAATTGAATGCAAGAGAAAAAAAAAAATTGAATTAAATTAACAAAATAAAAAATGCCATAAATAGCATCGGGATTTTCAAAATTAAAAAACTGCAAGAAATAAAACTACGGGTCACTCCTTGGCTTCAAAGGTCAGGGAAAAAATAAAATAAAATTAAAGAATTCAATAATTCAATTAAACAAAAAATAATTTTAAATATAAGTGGATGAATAAATTAAAGTAAATAAAAAGTAAAATATTAAATTAAAATTGAATGAAAAATTACAATATCGCACTGTGCTGCCTGCTTGGACTTTTATTTGACGACTATCACTCTAAATTACATTCATCCACGCACACACACACACACACACACACACACCTTTGCCCAAGGACACTTTGGCTTGCAAACATGTGTAGCTGGGAATTGAACCGACAACCTCTGTTGTGTTTGTTTACTTGTTTACCTCCATTTCCTGCATGGGACGCATTTGAGCAGCAGCTGGTGAGAAAACTGTGTGTGTGTGTCTGTGTGTGTGTGTGTGTGTGTGTGTGTGGGAGGAGGAGTCCTCCAGTCATCAAGTGTCAGGAACATTTTGTCAGTTTCCGATGAGCCTCGGTTACCGTGGAGACGAAGTGGTATTATTTAGAAAAAAAAAAAAAAATCACCAAAAAAGGCGCAAAAATCTGCAAAAAAATAAAAAATATATATATATATTGAGGGGCCAAAATCATCTCCTTCCCTCCATCCATAAACCTCCTCTCAGCTCCTCTAGACCTCCAACTTCAGCCAGATCTTCACCCTGTCCATCTGCAAACCATCTCCAGAACATCTCCCATGTGATGTCCTTCTGAAGAACCACCTCCTGATCCTCTCCATCCTCCTCCCTCCCAAAGAAGAACCTCCAGATCTTCTCCTCTGCTGCCTCCATCTCCTTTGTCTGGGAGAAAGGCCAACCTTGGTGGAAAGGAAAATGTATAAAAAATAAAAAAAAAATAGGACAAAAGAAAAACCGAGGTTGACGAAGGTGGTCATCGAGCTTCCCGTGGCAGTTTTTTTTTTTTTTTTTGCCAATAAGCTCTCCGTTGCCGTGGAGATGGAACGACTGGCGCTCGCCATCCTTTAAAAAAAAAAATTAAAAAAAAAAATTAAAAAATACATCGTAATAAAAACGTCTGGAGACAAATTACATCTAAGACCCTATTTATGGATGCTTTAAAAACAAAAATATTATATCGAGAAAAAAAAGCAAGAAACGAGAAAAACTTTTTGAAAAAAGAAACGAATTAATAAGGAACAAAAATGGATCATTTAGAAAAATCGAAAATAATAACGATAATAATAATAATAATGAGCATCGGAGGCCTTGGATGCATCTCGCTGTCGTCGAGTGACAGCCACGTTTTTCCTGGGTTTGCTTTAAGCCCCGTTGCCATGGAGACGCAGCGGGCTGAAGCTGGCCGTCCAGATGGAGGATCTTTTATTTTTTTATTTTTATATTATTTATTTATTTATTTATTTTTTTCTTAAATATATATTTATTTTCACATCCGCACTATTCTTTTGAAGTTCTCCGACGCAGGTAACACCCTCCCCCCGTTGACATCCCGTCAAACCCCAGCGTCGCCCCGGCCTTCCTCCACCTCCTCTTCATCCTCTCCATTTCTGAGATTAAAAAAAAAATTATATAAAAATAAAAAAATGAGAATAAAAATCCTTTTTTCTTTTTGGTGAAAAAAGAAAGGCGCCGTCGCTGCACGACGGGTTGGATTCCTCGAACATCCCACGCAGAGACGCACGGAAACTGACACAGACACCAGGAGCCTCATTAATCTTCATTGCAGTGTGTGTGTGTGTGTGTGTGTGTGTGTGTGTGTGTGTGCAAGGGTGTGTGTGTGTGCAAGGGGGTGGGGGCTCCGTTTGGAAATGTAAGGCGTCATTTATGAAATAAAGAAATAATTATAAACCCACCTGCAGGTGGATTGGTGTCACACACACACAAACACACACACACACCCACACACACAGACACAGACACACACACACCTGTTCATGTGGTAAACTTTGAAATGAATGACTAATAACTTCGGAGGCGGCGAGGAAAGACAGGAAATGGCGGATGGAAATGGATAAATAAAATTAAAAAAAAAAAAAAAAAAAAAAAAAGAGAAATAATGAATAAATGAATAATGTGGTAAATAATTCAACTGATTAAAAAAAAAATAAAGATAAAGAAATAATCGATATCAGGAGGAAAATTAAATTAGGGCGGAGGTGGAGTTTTAACGTAAGCAGGAGGAGGAAGAAGACGAGGAGATGGAGGACGGAGAAGAAGAAGGAGGAAGAGGAGGCGATGAAGAAGGAACGAAGATCCAGAAGGCGTCGTGGAGAAGAAGAAGATGGGAGGAAGAGAGAAGGACGGACCTCCGGGTCAAAGGAGAAGAACAAGTTCCTGCTTGTGGTCTGGTTGGAGGAGGTTCTGGAAAGAAGACCTGTCGTGCTGGTTGGAGGAGGAAGAGGAGGAGGAAGGTATTAGCGACAGCAAAGGGCAGGGAGGAGGCAGAGCGGAGGTGCTGCCCCAGTTCTGTCAAAACCTTCTGAGTCTTTTTTCGTTTTTTTTTTTTTTTTTTTTTCCATCTGCGGCGCTTTTGTTGTTGGATTCGCCTCAAAAAAAAAGAAAAAAATCAATCACTTCTTTTTACACCTGGGTTACCGGGGGTGGGGAGGGGGGGGGGGAGTGAACAGACCATAATATCCACATAGATCCAAGGCTGCCTCTATTTAGACACTAATGCTACGTGGCTACATGCTAATGGTTAGCATTAGGGCGGGGTTTGACCTGTCAATCACAGGGTCAGCTGTCAATCAAAGAACCATCTGTCATCAAAGAACCATCTGCCAATCAAAGGGTCAGCTGTCAATCAAAGAACCATCTGCCAATCAAAGGGTCAGCTGTCAATCAAAGAACCGTCTGCCAATCAAAGGGTCAACTGCCAATCAAAGAACCATCTGCCAATCAAAGGGTCAGCTGTCAATCAAAGAACCATCTGCCAATCAAAGGGTCAGCTGTCAATCAAAGAACCGTCTGCCAATCAAAGGGTCAACTGCCAATCAAAGAACCATCTGCCAATCAAAGGGTCAGCTGTCAATCAAAGAACCATCTGCCAATCAAAGGCTCAGCTGTCAATCAAAGAACCATCTGTCATCAAAGAACCATCTGCCAATCAAAGGGTCACCTGTCAATCATAGGGCCAACTGTCAAAAACCAATGGTCGTCGATTTTCTCGTTGGGGGCGGAGCCAGTCACAGCTGAGATTTGGAGAAAGGCGGGGCTTAACCCAAGCTGTCAATCACAGGGCAACATGTAGACGCCCTTCAGTGTCAGGCTGTCCAGACAGACGGAGAACCTGGAGAACTCATGAGGAACCCAGAGGAACACCAGATTAGAACCTGCAACCTTCCAGCCGTTCCTCCAAAGCTCTGCTTTCGGACCGCAGGAGGAGAACGTGGAGGGAACTCCGTCCACTACAGAACCCCAAAACTGCAGGTTCTCCTGGATACAAACCCCCCCCTTCTGGAACGTTCCAGGGTGACGGAACCCGTGTTTCTAGAGCGCCGTGGGAAGAATCCCCGCCCCGGACGGCGGCGACAGGGTTGCGAACCGCGACCTCGTCGGCGTACCCCGATGTCGCCGGGAGACAAACGACGGCGGTTAAGCGTTTCCGTGGAGACCAGGGGGCGGTTTCATAATTAATGCCGGCTCCCTTCCCTCGGGACGCCGACGACAGCAGGAAGAGGACGATGAGCTGACAGAGCTGCCATTTAGGGGTCAGCCGGGGAAGGATGGCGGCGGCGGCGGCGGCGGCGGCGGCGGCGGCGGCGGACACGTGTTTGACAGCTTTAAGCCCGGCATCGATCTGACAGGAGGACGAATTCCTAATCTTCGCCTTCATTAACGCGGGAACAGGAGCCGAGGTCACGGCCCGGACGCCGTTTCTACCCCGTCGTTCACGTCGTATAAAACGCAAAGACTCAATGAAAGGGTGAAAATAATAATAATCATCATCATCATCATAAAAATGATAATAATAATAATAGTCACAATAATAATAATAATAATAATAATAATAATCAACATCATCAACATCATCATCATCATAATCATAATCATAATGATAATAATAATAATAGCAATAATAATAATAATCATCCTAATAATCATAATCAACATCATCATCATCATGATAATCATTATAATATTAATGATAATGATAATAACAATAATAATGATAATAATAATAATAATGATAATAATAGCAATAATAATGATAATCATAATAGTCACAATAATAATAATAATAATCATAATAACAATAACAATAATAATAATGATAATAATAATAATAATAATAATAGCAATAATAATGATAATCATAATAGTCACAATAATAATAATAATAATCATAATAACAATAACAATAATAATAATGATAATAATAATAATAATAATAATAATAATAATAATAATAATAATAGCAATAATAATGATAATCATAATAGTCACAATAATAATAATAATAATCATAATAACAATAACAATAATAATAATGATAATAATAATGATAATAATAATAATAATAGTCACAATAATAATGACAATAATTATTATCATCATCATCATAAATCATAATAACAATAACAATAATAATAGACATGATAATAATGATAATAATAATCATAAAAATCATAAAAATCATAATAATAACAATAAGCGATTTGTGAAATAATGAAATAGTATAGTCACTTACATCAGGATGCTATTGCTATTGCTAAATGTATATGGATATGGATGCTACAATAAAAAAACTCCTCAAAAAATAAATAAAATTCTGGTTACAGTATTACTACATAGTAATAATTCAGTATGTAGATGTAGTGTGCTGCAGTAGTTGTGGGTGAAACTGCAAAAACAACAACACAACTGCTCACCAGCAAGCGTAGCTGGAAGCTAGCGCTAAACTTCCTTCCTGGCTCTGACGGAAGATTTTCAAAGTAAAGTGTTTCTCCCGCCATTCATTTTTAATGCGCCGCACCTGCGGGCTGACAAACAGCATCAGCGGCCTTATCAATAATTCAGGCTGATTATCTCTCTATCGTTAGCGTCCCGGCGGCCCGCGGGGTCCATTAGCGTCCCGAGCAACCGCCGCGGCTCCACGGGCATCCGTCAGCGCGCCGCTGTCGGCCGGCGGGGTCAAAGTCATTCCTCCCGGATCAATAACGCCCTGCAAACAGCTGCCAAAGCAAACAAACCCTCACTCCGTCTCCCCAACGCCACAGAAGCTACGCCGCTATAGATGCTAACATCAGCTCGTATGGCGAACCCTTCTTTACTGGAAAAATAAAATGTTTTTTTCCAATTCGAGACCTAAGTGTATGATTTAGTGGTGCACAAAACGAAGCGTGCATCAACTGTATTTAAAGAACAAAACCAGCAAAATGTGATTTTCACACAAAAACATAATAATGAATAGGAAGGAATAAGGAAGAGTTTTCATAGTTTTGCCGATGCGAGACTAGAACTGCTTAACTCCCATCACGTCCCGTCATACGTGTGAATCCATAACGTACATTTTCATCCGATTTCTTTCTTTTTTTCGCTCATCAT
>NC_141310.1:13080000-13172500 GCF_037954325.1 Fistularia commersonii
TGTGTGTGTGTGTGTGTGTGTGTGTGTGACGGAGGGAAAAGTGCCAACACAACACAAACAGGCTTTGTCAAAGAAGCTTTGCACGCGCAGACAGAAGAATAGGGAAGCCGGGTAATAATAATACTCTGTTGTTTGTTTTTTTTTCCCCCATGAACCCCCCCCCCCCTCCCCCCCTCCCATCTCAACCCTGACCCCCCCCTTCCTTCCCAAAGTCTTTGGAGAACAGGATCTGGCTCAGCGGGCGCCGAGGGTCACCGCGCCGCCATTTAATTAACATTAAGAGACGTCTCAATTGGACTAGGCAAACAGACCGGGCTTAAGGGATTACCGGGAGAACCCCCGCCCCTCGACGGAGAGATCAAATTTTACCTTGGAGCGTGAAACAATACTCCCGGCGCCTGGCGGGACGGGCGGGGCGCGGGGGGAAATTCATCTCTACGTTTTATTCCAGCAGATTTTTCCAAATCCAGAGTTTTCTTGTAACACCAGGGCCGTTCCTAGTATTTTCGGGGGCCCGATTCGAAACGCTGGTTAGTGGATGGGGGGGCCCTGTTTTGCCCATCCATGCTGGATAGGTTGGTGAAATAACCAGGCAGACGTGACAATCTATCCATAAAATTAAAGATTATTCACAACTGGAGAACTACATGGCTTTTCCACGCCAACACGACGGGAATCACATGGAGCGCAGCGCCTTGGTTTGCTCCGAAATGATCGTCCGATCAAATATCGACAATCAAATATGTTATATTTATTATATAAATGCAGAGCAATTTTGTAACAATAATTTGCACATTTTTGTACAGCAATTTATTTATATAAAAAATATACAATAATAAATATAAAATTATTCTCTTTTTATTTTCTTTTTTTCCCTATTTTTATTTTTTTTTTATTCTTGAGGTTCACAATTTTTGATGCTGCCCCTTGTGCCCTCCAATGGCCCCTCGGGGACAAATAATTTTTTTTTTTTATTCTGATTCAATGAATGTCATGCACACAGGGTTCCTCAAGACGTTCGATTTCAAAAAATACAGTAAAAATATGTAGGTACCCCGAGGTTTTCCTCCTGAGAGGGTGAATGACTTGATAATCCAATCTGACGCGGACGGATTTTGTTTTTTCTGTTTAATTTAGCAGAAGGACGAGGATGAGACGTTCAAAGACGCCTCGTACTTTCCCGGGAAACTATTTTAATAATGCGACTTTATTACGTTGATATTATTCCAACTGGTCTCTTGTGACAACGGGACAGGTTTATTTATTTTTATTTTATTTCCTTATGTGTTGACACGGTCCTCTTTTGCTCATAAAATCTTATTTTGGTCTGGGGTTTGCTTAATATTCTATCATATTCTTAGTGGAGGTCTGAAAGCCTGTAATAAAGGCGTTATGAGGTTTCGGGGAACTTGCAAGGACCGATATAAAACAAGGGTTAAACTTGAAAAAAAACATATATATATATTTATATATATATATGTATATAAAATAAAGACGCAGCCGAGGGCTGATCTTCACAAATTGTCCCCAAGGCTTCACAATAAGTGGAAAGATGGGAATAATCACATTATTGTAATTGTAAACTGCGCGCCGCCTTGCTGACTCAATAACAAACACCAGAGTCAATAATCACGAGAGGGTCGGAGGAATTAAAAATAAAGTCGCAATTGGACGAACCGGAAAGGGAAGCGCGAAGAGGACGGGGTTAACGGGTCGGAATAGCGAGGAAAATAACAGTAACATGAGAGGAGGTGGAAAGGAGAGAGCAGCTGGCAAATAATGACATACAACAACACAAACAAATGAATGAATAAATAAATAAACGCATAAATATATACAAATTAAAACACACATCACCATCTGTCAGGAGTCTTTCAAATCCCCCCTTGAAACGTGATTGATGACGACAATGCAAACTCATAGATTAATTAATCGTAAACCCGCAATTAATCTGATTAAAGATGTTTAATCGCTTGATTCAGTCATTCATTGATTTTCAAAACTGGGGGTCTGGAGGCGATTTGAGAAAGATAAATACAAATATTCACCCTCTTATTCACTTTTAATATGGAGAAGTAGAATAATTCACCCTCTCATCTCATCCCATAGAGATTAATCCAACATTCACCCTTTCATTAACTGTTCACATAGACGAAAACAATCACCCTCTCATTCACTTACGTGTAAAAACATACTAAAATTCACCCTCTCTATACTTTCATGTAAAAATGTACAAAAATTCACCCGCTCATTCACTTTCATGTAAAAACATACAAATATTCACCCTCTCATTCACTTACATGTAAAAACATACAAAAAATTCACCCTCTCATTCATTTTCATGTAAAAACATATAAAAATTCACCCTCTCATTCACTTACATGTAAAAACATACAAAAAATTCACCCTCTCATTCACTTTCATGTAAAAACATACAAATATTCACCCTCTCATTTACTTTCATGTAAAAATGCACAAAAATTCACCCTCTCACCCACTTTCATGTAAAAACGTACAAAAATTCACCCTCTCAATTACTTACATTTAAAAAAATGTGAAAATTCACCCTCTCATTCGCTTCCAGTTAAAACATACAAAAATTCACCCTCACATTTACTTTCATGTAAAAACATACAAAAATTCACCCTCTCATTCACTTACATGTAAAAACATACAAAAAATTCACCCTCTCATTCATTTTCATGTAAAAACATATAAAAATTCACCCTCTCATTCACTTACATGTAAAAACATACAAAAAATTCACCCTCTCATTCACTTTCATGTAAAAACATACAAATATTCACCCTCTCATTTACTTTCATGTAAAAATGTACAAAAATTCACCCTCTCATTCACTTACATGTAAAAACTTACAAAAATTCACCCTCTCAATTACTTACATTTAAAAAAATGTGAAAATTCACCCTCTAATTCGCTTCCAGTTAAAACATACAAAAATTCACCCTCACATTTACTTTCATGTAAAAACATACAAAAATTCACCCTCTCATTCACTTTCACGTAAAAACATACAAAAATTCACCCTTTCATTCACTTTCATGTAAAAACATACAAAAATTCACCCTTTCATTCACTTTCATTCACCCTTTCACTCAAACATCACATGTAATCAATAAGTTCACGTCAATCACTCGCTCATCCGTTACGTAAGCCCATCTCCTCGGAGGTTACCGAACCTCCATTCCAACCGCCAATCGTTCGCCGCGGAGAACGGCGGCGCGGATGTGTGTGTGTGTGTGTGTGTGTGTGTGTGTGTGTGTGTGTGTGTGTGTGTGTGTGTGTGTGTGAGATATCATGGCCGGGTGTATAAATAGAGCCCCACTTTAAAGGCCATTCTGTCAGTAATGTGCTTTTCTTCCTTTAAGCCGCCGCTCTCCGTGGCGTGTCGTCCCATTAGGCCGCCGCCGCCGGGAGATGGCGTGTCATTTTATGATTAAAATTTTACAAATGTGGGGGGGGTGGAGGGTTGTCGAGCGAGCGCCAGATGAAGAATTTAGGGATCAGTGTGAAGACACATGGAGGAGGAGGAAGGGGTTCTTCTGGGTTGGTTTCACACTCAAATGGATCAAACCATCTCGGGGATATCCCGCGGTCGCGACAATCGCCGGCAATCAACACCAGTGAAGAAGAGGACCGTCGTTTTATTGGACAGAACGAGGATCGTCCAATCAGGGGACACGGACTCGGGGAATTTGAAGGCGACTCGCAAAACTCGCCGCCCTCCTTTTCCAGCTGGATACTAGATTTGTTTACTTCCTGGTTCCCATGAGGCGACGCGTTTGGCTCCGCCTCCCTTCGCTCTTTGGTCCAGACTTGGTGCGGTTGCTGTCCGACATCAAACTCCCAGGATTAGAACCGAAGCGAACAAAGTCCAAGTTTGAACTTTAGCAGCTGACCCAAAAAAAAACGGCCCATCCCAGAAGGAACTAGGGTTCACGCCTGCTCAACTGGATTGTACCATCGCAGAAATCAATGGGGTTCGTCTAAGTGTACATGCCAGTTTGCCCAGGCCATCCCAAAAAGCACCAGGGTTCCTTTGGGTGTTCACAACTACCCTACTGGACCAGACCATCCCAGAGAGCACCAGGGTTAATTTTAGCCTCTGGCCAGACCCTAATGGACTGGACCGTTCCAGAAAGCACTGAAATGGTACCTTTGGGCCACTCCATGGTGTGAAGGCCCAAAGGTACCCTGGTTCCAGTTGGACACTGGACCATACCATGCCAGAAAGCACCGGGGTTCCTTTGAGAGTTCATAACCCAACCGGACCGAACCATTTCAGAAGGAACCAAGTTACGTTTGGGCCATTAAGGTGTGAAGGCCCAAACCTACCCTGGTTCCAGTTGGAAACTGGACTGAATAATCCCAGAAGAAGCCGGAGCTCCGAATATTTGTTCAACTCAACCAGACCGTACCATCCCAAAAAGCACAAAGGCTCCTTTGGGCTTTCACAACAACCCGAATGGACTCAACCAATGTGGCGCACAATGACTAAACCAGACCGGAACATTTTGGAAAGGAACATTTGGGCTACTCCAAGGTGTGAAGGACCAAATGTACCCTGGATCAAGTTGGACACTGGACCGTACCATTCCATCAGCACAGGAGATTCCTTTGAGAGTTCACAATGCCCCAACCAGACTGAACCATTCCAGAAGGAATCAGGGTACATTTGGGCCTTCACACCTTGAAGGTCCAGATGTACCCTGGATCCAGTTGGACACTGCGCTGAACCGTCCCAGAAAGTACCATGATTCTTTTTAGAGGTCACTACAGTCAAACAAGTTACATTTCGGCAAACCTAGTTGGAAACGGGACTGAACCATCCCAAAGAGCACAGGGGTTCCCTTCAAACCCATTCCATCATCATCTCATCCTGCAAGGCTAACAGGAGGCTAAGACTTGGGCGAGGGGCGGGGCTTAACTATCGTCTCTACCGAAGCTGCCGACTGTTTCAGGACTGCAATACGAAGGCGGCGAACGTGGCGGGAACAACCAGATCAGACCGCGGGACCTCCGATTGGTGCGTCTGCTCGAGGACGCCGCCGACCGGACGGCTTCCTGCGGCGACGCCACTTTCTCGGCAAATTAGATGAATCGACTTTTCTTCCGTGCCGCGAAGACCCAAATTGATTCCAGACAAATCAAATTTAATAACTCCAAGCCTCATTTATTTCTTTTTTTTTTTCTCCCCTCTGGGTCGATCCGACGCCGCCGAGCGACCGCCACTCCTCGGCGATGAAGGTCACGCTGCAGATGGAGAACATTCCAGATGCTCGGGCAAAACGCTGCCCCTTGTGGTCAAAGGTGGAACTGCACGCCAGAAGAAAATGCTCATGGAAATGCTGATTTTAATTTTTAAATTCTTTTTCAATTTCATCCTAGATGTTCTCCAAGATAACCGAGATGTTCTTAGAAGAACTGCTTCGGGGTTTGACTTCACGATCACGACCCCGATTGACTCTATGAAGGATATTTAAAATGCAAAACCCAAAAGTTAAAGAGCACAAGAACTGTACCCGCTAAATATATAAACGCATGTTTATATAAAATCGGAAATTGCGAAACGGATTTTGTTTTCATTTAGAGGGAGAAAAAAAAAAAAGAAATTAATTAGCCGCCGTCTGACGAGCGGCTGCCGCTTTAAGAGGATTTGAGTGCTGTTTGATGGCTCTCGGTCGGGAGTCTCAAATGAATTTCCCAGTTTGGTACGAGGGACTCGGCAACTTCAGGGTGTCGGGTTTAGTGATTTTAAACCTGTTCAGAAGAGAAAAATATCTAAAAAACCCAACAGCGACCTCTTGCCGGTGATTGCGTTCAGTTCCATGAGATCATCCGCCCGCTAACTAGTTCCCTTCGATAAGTATGACTTGCGGTATGTCTGGATTGCAACCTTTGGCCTCCATCTTTTTTGGGTCCTCCAATCCAACGCAAGCTTCTGAAGAACCGACTTCCCGAAAGGGCTGGACCTTCGCTCCCGTGTCAGGAAGTCACGTCCGACCAATCAGGAACCCGCTGATCCCGTCGGGCGATTGGTCGCCTCGGACAATCAAGTAGACCTCGTCAGAAGAAGAAGAAGAAGAAGAAGAAGAGGAGCGGCAGCGAGCGCCTTTAAGAAGTTACAAGGGTGGTTTTACTGAGCCTTGTTGAGCCGCATTTTGTAATAAATATCCAAAAAAGTTATAACTTTTTCAAATCATTTTGTAATAACGCCGCATTTTGTAATAAACTGCCGCACTTTGTAATAAGCATCCAAAAAAGTTATAACATGTCCATTTTATTTTGTAATAAAGCTGCATTTTGAAATAGATTTTGCCGCATTATGTAATATGTTTTTACATTTTGAGAAGATTATTACAAAATGCACTTGCAACTTTTTTTATTCTCTAGGAAATGTAATAACATGGAATTTATAGAATATTCTTAGTTAATGCAACCTTTGAATAGTGTACTGATAGTAATTGCTAAGTACTGCTACTAAGCTAATGCAGTGATGCTAATAATAGGCCTCGCTTTTACAAATTAAAGTGAAATAAAATACAATTAACAAACAAATAAACTATGCTTTAGAATTTTTATTACATAATGCACCATGTTATTACATTTCCGACAGAATAAAAAAGTTGCAAGTGCATTTTGTAATAATCCTCTCAATTGGTAATAACTTAGCCCTAGCGTTTACAAATATTTTAAAGTAAAATAAAAGACAATTAAAAAACAAATAAACTATGCTTCAGAATTGTTATTACATAATAATAACATGGAATTTATAAAATATTCTCTGTTAATGCAACCTTTGAATAGTGTACTGATAGTAATTGCTAAGTACTGCTACTAGGCTAACACAGTGATGCTAATAATAGGCCTCGCTTTTACAAATTAAAGTGAAATAAAATACAATTAACAAACAAATAACCTATGCTTTAGAATTGTTATTACATAATGCACCATGTTTTACATTTCCTACAGAATAAAAAAGTTGCAAGTGCATTTTGTAATAATCCTCTCAATAGGTAATAACTTATTAAGAATAAGACCACCTTTATTTATCCCGAAGGTAATTGTTGCGCTAGAGTTTCAAGTAAAACATAACAATAATAAATAATAATATAAATAAAAATAAAATAAAAATAATAATAATAAAATAATAAAAAAATAAAAAAAATAAAAAAAATAAATAATAATGCAGAAAAATTTATTAAAAAATTGGGGCGGTTTATTACAAAATGCGGCGGATAAAAGCGAACCCCCAGTGTTTTCTAGCGCAGTATCAGATCCGAGCCTCGGCGAGGGGGAAGCTCTCTCGCCGGCGGATTTGAGGACAACGCATGAAAGATGCGGCGAACACGAACCCTCGTCTCCACGCGGGCGTGGAGATACGGCGTGGCGGATGGAGGGCGTGATGGTTGGAAAACAAAACAAAAAAAAGGGCGGGAAAGAAAGTCGGCGGGAGGCGTTATCTGTCGGCGGGCGCCAGAAGCCCGTCAGCGGTTTTTAAGCATCTTTTGTGTTTTTTTTTTTTCCTCCGTTGGATTGAAAAACAGCCGGTCGAGGCTGATAAAAACGCGCGACGGCTGAATTAGCTCGCCGCGCCGGACGGCCAATGAAATAAAGAAAAAAAAAGAAAAAAACGGCCAGGCGAGGAAGGTTTCACTTGCCTTTCACAAAATGGCGGCGGCGTGAAACAAACACGATAGGAAAAGTCGCAGCTGTGAGTTTGTCCGCAAGCTAACAACCACGAGCTAACCTCGCTATTGATTCAATGCTATTGTTTACTCTTTAAAAATAAAACACCACGATATCCCAGGGTTTAAAAATAAAGTTCCCGCCTTCCCTCCCTGGAAATAGTAACAACGGTGTAAGAATCCACACAGGCCCTTTTCCACGCTTAGCCATATTTAGCAACGGAGTGTGTGCAGCTTCGCTTAAAGAAGCGTTAAAAATACACCATCGAGCCGCTTTATTACACAACGCTGCTCGTGACTGCTGGGACGCTGTTATTTTGTAATTACATAAACACGCTGCTGCTCAGCGAACGGATGAAACGCCGTCTCCGAGAAAGAGAGGAACGAAAGTTTGCGATGCGTCATGGTCGCCGTCACCGCCGCCGACGTCCACGCTAACTCGCTCCGTCACCGCCGGTAGTCACGACAGGTTTTTCCTGACGCGGCGTACTTCCGATTAAGGTCAGCCGTCCCGAGGCCGGAGGAGATAAAGCTGGAAGTTGCGCCGAAGAGACGAGGAGGGAAGCAGGAAGTCCAGGATTACGAGAAGTGGTAGAAGACGGCGCCAGCGTACGAGCAACACGACCGCATAAACCGCTCAATCCAATCCGGACGATCATCCCCGTCTCCATCGTGGATCCACGGTGTTGCCGATAGCAACGATGGAAAGCGGCGGGAAGTGAGCGACCTGTTTGGGTCGAGGACGCCATCAGGGAAGGAGGAAAGGCGTGAATGACAGGGTGAATCGGCGTACGTCTCTATAAGCCGACCTGGGATTGGTCCAGGGTGACCCCGCCTCTCGTCCAATGAAAACGCATCTGAATAGCTGAGCGGCTCTATGATGGTAGAAATGGACGACGTGCATTTCTGGACACGGCCACTAGGGGGCGCTATAAGAAAATCTCAAGACACATTTATCTAATTTCATTTTAAAATCTTTTTTAATCTTTAAATCTTTGTCGCTGTCACTCCATTCTCTTTATGTTTCGCTTCGTTATCTGTTCTTATCCTTGTTGTTGTTTCCTTTCTAATTTTTTTGCCATCTTTTAATGATCTCTTTATTTATATTTAATCATATTTATTGCTACTGTCATGCTGCGCTACTGTGACAAAATAATTTCCCTTATGGGGATCAATAGAGTATATTTTATAAAGCAATAAAGAGAATATTTGTAATTATTCTTGCTCCGCCCCTCCACCTCCCTAAGCTCCGCCCCTCCACCTCCACAAGCTCCGCCCCCCAGCGTTGGGACTCAGGAAGATAAACAAATCAAATCGATGCGTCCGGAGGCGTCGTTAGCGAGACTCGGCCGTGCATGAAATCCAATGTAAACGCTACGTCTGCCGCTTATTTATCAGTTTACCATCAACATCCAGTGTGAATACAAGCAGCTATACACACACACACACACACACACACACACACATAGATATGAAAATAAAGCAAGCGTAGTGCCATTGCTGCCACAGGTGGGACACTTCCAGAAGCCTCAATTGATTCTGCACGCCATCGCACTCCGAGACGCCGACAAGCGGGTTAATCCTGGAGGAGCAGGACCGGCTTCGAACGGGCTCTTTATTTTGTTTTTATTTTTATTATTTTACCCTCCGCTGAACACGCAGGCCTGCCGGAGGAGGAAGGGGGGCGCTTCGAGTCCCGGAGTGGATCAATTCAACTTCCCGTTCACGTTTCGTGTCATTTCTACCTGATTTCACGCCACCCTTCATTTACCTCCTTAAGTTTGCAAGTCTGGAAGTCATTTTTTTGCTGATATGAAATCTTAAATGGCTTCTTCTCAAAAGAGCATAAGGCAACTTATAAAATACCAATTATAATTATCTGTTATGTTTATATCGATTTATTTATCAGAGCTGTAAAATGATTAAAATGTTGAATCGAATTAATCATGGATCCACTGTAGATTAATTTAGATGAATTACTATAATTTTATTAATATCCATTCTCTATTAATTGTGCTCATGACAAAAGTGTACATATTGATATATATATATATGTATACACACACACTTATATATACGCATATATATGTACAAACACAAACATATATACACACACACATTTATACATACAGATGTATATATACACACACATACATATACATATATATACAGGACTGTCTCAGAAAATTTGAATATTGTGATGAAGTTCTTTATCTTCTGTAAACAAAAATGTCGTACATTCTGGATTAATTACAAATTAACATAAATATTGCAAGCCCTTTATTATTTCAATATTGCTGTCAATGGCTTACATCTAAAGAAAACTCCAAAATCCTATCTCAAAATATTAGAAATCATAAAAAATTTTTTGTTTTTGTTTTTTTACTTGCATTACAGAAGATAAAGAACTTTATCACAATATTCTAATTTTCGGAGACAGTCCTGTTTACACATGCATATATTTTATGAGAAGACGACTTCCTGTTGCTCGAAGGCGCTACGGCCTTTGGAGTCGGCCATCTTGGCGAGGTCGGCTCAATGCGCATTTAATCAGATTAATCATGCAAATCGATTAGTCTGGATTAATGCCTTCATTTTGACAGGCCTTATATATATATATATATATTTGCATATACATACGGGAGCAATATCTGAATGAGGATGCAAATCATATTTCGATTTAAAAGACGGGCATCTCATTAGGTTGTTATTGAAATCTACTTGTTGGGAAGTTCAGTGTGTGTGTGTGTGTGTGTGTGTGTGTGTGTGTGTGTGTGGGTCTGAATGCCCCTTAATAACCCTGCAGAATGAGGAAAACATTAGCGAGCCGCAGCTTCCCCTCGGGGGCCAAGTGGCTCTGGTCGCCGTGCCGCCATATTCATAATGGTTCACGCCGCCGCCGCCGCCGCCGCCACGCTGTGAAGGCTCGCCGCTTCCGGCCCTGTCGCTCCATCACCGGCCAAACTCGCTAAACGGCGGCAGGTATTTGGGGGGGGGAAACAACTCATTGCTTATAAATGCACCATAAATCCAAATTGTTTGATTCTGCCCTGACAGCTCCGGTGCTAACTGCTAACCGCTAAGGGGCTCTCTGGTTTCCTTCCCTGTCGACGCACCCGTCGGCGTCGGGGTCGCGCAAGCCTCGGCGGCCGAGGAGTCGGATCGCAGAGGAGATAAAATCCGCTTTCTGAGACGTCGGCCGGCTTAGTTGTACAAGCTCCGCGTCCTTCCAGCCCTCCCCTCGCGCCTGCTTAAATCCCAATCTCCTTAATACGGAGCGCGGCGTGTCCTCGTTCGAGGACAAAGGTTTGACTCATTTGGAAAATTGAACCCCCCCCTCCCCCGTCCACACACACACACACACACACACACACACACACACCATCCCCGTGGAAACTCTGACCTCAATGCCGGCGAACCGGAGGACGGAAAAAGCGATGAATTTCAGAGCGGACGCCACCTGACATCCGCTGACAAAGTGCAAGAACACGGGGTCTCTCGTGTGTGTGTGTGTGTGTGTGTGTGTGTGTGATTAGCTGTGTGACGGGGAGGCTGCGTTCATGCATGTATTAGCACGTTCACCTGCACGTTGGTATCTGTGCGTCTGCATGCTAACGCGCTCCCTCGGTGCGATAATATCTGCTTTATATGCCCGGTGTGTGCGTTTGCACTCCGTGCATACGCATGCATTCTGCGTGTGTGTGTGTGTGTGTGTGTGTGTGTGTAGGGAAGCATTATACATACATTATGTTCACATTATATCAATATCATATCTGTGTCAGCACAGGTTAGGTTATATATTATTCAACCGCTGGTTTGTTTTTATTCTGCCGTCGGTTGGTTATTTATACACCTGCTCTCACATGGAGATCCAGTCCAAGCTAATTCTGCACAATCAACACCTCCCGATAAATAATCCCCCCCTTCTCCGCCCGGGGGGGAAAAAAAACGGCGCCGTGGCGGCCATGGCGGTCGCAAGAAGACAGGATAGCGTGTATAAGTTGAGCTCACGTATGGAAATTGAAAATAAAAATGGAGGATGAGAAAGTTCCAGGTTGGTTCATACAGAGTTCTCACACTTTTCGCCCGGCACGACAACCAGGAAGTACAACCCTGTCTCCCACACACACACACACACACACACACTCGTTGCTTTCGGATGCAAACATTTCAGCGAGGGACGGCGGTAGCGCCACGCTCAAAAACAAAACCGCCCGCAGAAAAAGAGGAAGTCAACACGATCGTTGTGGAGGTGAAATAATAAACATAAATAAACATAAATGTTTTCTCCCTACGCTGCTTTGCTGTGTGAGCAAGCCTGTTAGCGGTTAGCTAACTCTGGACTTATCCTGGTCCAAAATGTCAAAACCCCTCTGAGACGTAGCGGGCCAGAACAGCTCGTAGCTCTAGGTTTCCGTTTCTCGCCGCTTTTGTCGATTTTGTTGCGAGAAAACATCGGAGCGGTGACGACTACGGCGCTCCAGGTGCTGCTCGAAGCGCATGCTAATGGCCGCAACCATTGTGACTTCCATCAATCGCCTTGGAACAGTAAAACGACCCCGCTAAGACGGGTCTAGAAGCTCCGTTGTCCCGCGTTCCTGAAATGTTCAAGGAACTGCAAAAGGTTCCTGCAGCGCTAACACAGCTAAAGAGCCGCGCGACCTGCGGTCGTTTCCAGCTAGCGGCTTCCCTCCGCTCGGGTTCGGTGTGTTTGTCGGATGCGAGCGCAGTCCGCTGCCGCTCCAACATCCCCGCTGATCCTTCACAACGGACCCAGGATTGTGGAAACCCCACCCGGCCGGCCCGACATTTGAATTTGCACACCGGTATCTGTCATTGGCCGCCGTGTCTTTTTACCCCTGGGGTCGGGAGGCATCGGCGCTTTTAAATTGTTTACCGCTCGCTCCTCAGAAAACAGGCCCCGGACGAGATGCTCGGGGGGGTATTTCCCTCCGGCGAGAGGAAGAAGAAGAAAAAAAAAAAAAAGGCGCTGTCACGTTACCACGGCGACCAGACACCTGCCTGACTGAATCACCTGCCCGAGAGCTGACCTCCCGGGATTGGTTTATCGATGTGCGGGCAGCAGAAAACCAAGCCAGGAATTAATGAAAAGGATGGAGGAGGAAGGAGGGCCAAGGGTCTCCTGTCTGGTCCAGACTCAACCAGGAACCTGGACGCCACCGAGAGAGCGACCAAAAGGTTGGGGATTCAATTAAAATCATCAGAAGGGTAATAGCCGCGGACAAAATCACGGTCTAACCGCAGGGGAGGAGGGGCAGCGCGACCGTCGCCGTGGTTACTGATGACGAACGGACTCGGAGTTCGCCGGTTCACACGCCGCGGGATCGAACCGCCCGGGGTAAACAAACATGGCCGACAAACTGTTGTTGTTAGCGCGGCGATCCGCTTTGTCCGCCATCAACGGAGACCAACCGCTCCCTCCTTCACCGCCCACCTTCATGCTTGTTCCTGTCAGCTTCCGATGCTACTTCCTATGCTAGCCTCCTCTTTCTCACTGTTAGCGACAAACTCAGCGGGTTAGCACGCCCATCCTTGGTTCGATTCCAGGTATTTCTTCTTCCGTTGGTTAGCGGTTTGGTGAGCAGCGCGCACAGCCCGATCGAGTCGGCTCAAAGATTTAAGCATCGCAAGCTAGCCATGCACACTGTCCTCAGCTAGCCATAGCCACGCCCACTGTACCCAATTAGCCACACCAGTTGCCCCTGAATAGCCACACCAGCTGTCCGTAACTAGTCACGTCCCTTGTACCAAACTAGCTGCACCTGTTATTCCCAACTATCCATGATCATTGTACCCAGCTAGCTTCACCCACTATCACCAACTAGCCTCGTTGACTGATCTCGAATAGCCACGTCCAATGTCTCTTACTAGCCACACCCACTCCCCCTAACTAACCATGTTCATTGTACCAAACTAGCCGCACCCACCGTCCCCGACGAGTCTTCCTCATTGATCCTGAATAGCCACAACCAATGTTCCTTACTAGCCACACCCTCTATCTCTAGCTAGCCATGTCCATTAACCCCAACTAGCCACAATTACAATCCCCAACTAGCGCTGACTGGAGCTGCCGTGGCCTGAATGTAAATCGCGGGCGAAGATCGGGCGACGCGTGGACTTTCCCTGACATATATTTACGTTTGCAAATAAAGTCGGCTTGCCTGGCCGTCGGCCACAGAGCGCAGGGAAATCAAAAATATCAATCAAAACTTTCCCTGCATGCAGAGGCAGCAGGGGGAGGTAGAAAACACCCCCTCCAGGACGTCCAGCGTCGAGGAAACGGCCCAAAAGAAATCAAAAGTTCAAGAACTTGCGGTAAAACGACCAAACGAAAAGACAGAAACCAATGAAAGACAAAGATTTCCCGTAGAATCGAGGGCCTGTTAGCTATTTACCCGGGAGGGTTGGAAGTGGCAGCGAAGGCGGTGACATCAGCTCTGGATCAGGCATGCCTCATCATGTCCCGCCGTCCTCCAGAGAAGCAATTCCCTCCCATCAGCTCATCACCTCCCCCATAGCAGCTCCCATCCAAACCTTCTCCCAGACTTTCCGTTTTGAACCCCCTCCCAACCTGTATTTTCCGCTTGTTTTCTCAGAAGAACTCGCCAGCGGGGGCTTGAAAGCATGCAAGCTAACCTGGGACTTGTTGCTGGAGCACCTCCGGCTGATCCTGCTGGCTGACGAAGAGCACCAGACCCCCGACGACGAACAGCAGGGCGAACCAGAAGAAGCAGGGCAGCCGCCGTCGCCGTCCGCGCAGGAAGTCCACCGCCATCCTCCACTTCATCCACAGCATGATGCGGCGCAGTCAGAAACCGGTGCGGCACGTTCTGCAGGAGAGGCAAGAAACAGGGTCGGGCAAAGACAAGAGCAGAATTAGCAAGACGGTCCGTTATGTGTCTGAACTACACGGTGGGGAAACGAGGCATGACTGCGCATTTTAGTCCGCAAGTGTTTGTGCAAACAGGAGCTTGCCAGATGCTAGCAGGGGGCTTCAGAGATCAGTGAGCTTTAGCAGGAAGGTTATCAAATACTCAAAAAGTGAACGTCCTCATATGACACGAGGGATCAAAGTATGTCACTACTATCAGCCTCTCAGGTCCCAACTTCTTGTTTAGGACTAGATCAGGTCAGATGATCCAGAGAAATTCTACATTCCCCAAAGGAACAAGCTAGGAACTAGCGGCTAGGAACTAGCGGCTAGGAAGCGCTACCTTCTGCCTCGACCAGGGGCGAGCGAGGAGGCTAGAGGGAGCCTGATGGAGACCTGGGGAGTATTACATCTGGTATCTCATGCTAATAATAACAATAGTGCTAGTAGCTACATGCTAATAGCTGAAATGATGCATTAATGGGTTTAATATTCATGAAAAGAAAAGCAACGGTGGACATCGGGCGACGCTCAATGGCCACGCCGCCTTGAGTCGTGCTAAACCAGAGAGTTCAAGGACGCAGGAGAAGATGTGAGGTCATGAGCTGATGGGATAGGATGGAAGGAGGTGCATGGTGGGGTATCCCTCAGCAGAGCAAGCCTATGGTAGCATGAATGTATGCTAAGCTAACACTTGTGATAGGTTTTAAGCCCTATTCTTAAACCAATAGCGGGTCACATGTGCTTCATCAGGGGGTGCAAAAGAGCTATTTTGCATCCCCTGATATGTTTTTTTTTTGTTTGATCAATCAATCAAATAAAATGCAAAATTATGACATTGTTTGAACAATATGAGCATCTTAGCTACCGCTGCTAGGCGCTGCACACACCCGAAACATGCGAACAAGTGAAAGTGGAGTTGAGAAACCTCCAAGGTCTGGGGTTAGCTGAAGCTGAATGATGTCCTCATACAGGGACGGAGGTTTATTTTGTTGTGTACAAACATAAAAAAAAAGTTTTTATTTACAAATAGCTGCCGCTCATACGTACAAGACAAGGCCAAGCACATGAAAAACGATGAATGTGAATTAAAAACGTCCTCAAACAGGGACCCGGGCCCCGGATCTTGTTAATCGCGAGAAATATCTGCAGCCGTAGATCAAAATGGATGGCGGTCGTGCACGACGAGGTCGTCAATTAAAATCTTAATATCTAAAAACGCCGCTTTCAGAGACGCTTCTGACGCCGAAATTGGATTTAGGGACTGAGAGGCATAAAAGTTAATTGAAAAGCAATAGTAAAAAGACGAGAGTCTAAAATAATAAAGTCCTTATGAAGCAATGAAACACGATAAAGAGGCGAGATTAAACAGCTCTATAAAAAAAAAACCCTTTGCAGTAAAAACAAAAAGAGATCGACGGTTGTGTAAACCTCAAACGATTGAAAACAAGCCGTAACAATCAGAACGGCTTTTGTTTCATTTATTTATTAATATATTTTGAAGTTTTGTTTTCACGACGACGACTGCTGCATCCAGGAATTACAATTTAGTTTTGAAATTAACAAGATCTGGAAGAAATTGCTGAATTACAAAAAGGTATATTTTTGTCAATATATATGTAAAGTGTCTGGATGTGGAAGAAATTTAAAGCGTTAATAAAAAACAAGACATAAATTAAATTTTTACAATCACTAAAATTCAAATATCACTCATCAGTGATAAAAACATATTTTTTTCTTTTGTGATAAAAAAGGCATGATCATTTAATATGAAAAGGTTTTACCGGCAGGGAAAATTTCAATCAATGTATTTATTTTATTTAGAGGGAAGACAAAAAGGAGCTAAAAGACTCCATCACAATCTTTATAATAAATTCATTATCGGAAACATTTTCATTAAACAGTAAAACTTTCATCACCCGCCGATTTTCAGACCACCGACCTTCAAATTGGAGGCTGCAAATTATCTGGAAAAACATCTAAAACAAATCGGAGCTCCAACGTCTCACGAGCAATTAAATCAAGTTGATTTCAAGACCAAAAATTTAGAATAAATTATTAAATAATAAATAAATAATGAATGAATAAATTCATGTCACCATATAACAGAATAATTTACTTAATCATAATGTTTTATAGAATGATAAAGAAAATTGCACAACTTCCTGATCACAATGTGTTTGACCGGCCCCTCAAAAAAAACAAAAAAACAAAAAAAAAAAAACAACCACCTTATCTATTTATGATAGTAGGCAATAAATAAATAATAATAAAAAAAAGAATAGCTGGAGCGGAGATGAAGCTACACCCACCGCACAGAGGAAGTGGTGTGTGTTCGCAGGGCTAAATATGATTTTCGCTCCGGCTGCAGAAAGACCAGGGAGCATCTCGCTCCACATTAATATGCAAATGAACTTGAGCAGTCAAGCATGTGTTGTCGGCTCGCTAAAATAAAATCCGCTCCGTCCCGCTGCCGTGGAGATTCTTCACATGCCCCCCCCCCATTTTCACCCTCAGCCCCGGCCGGATCGGACCTTCACAATAAGACTCGGGCCGGGGATGGATGTAAGACGACTTAGGGGCGTTCGTGGTGGAAAGGTCGAAATGTGGGAAGGAACGGGGGGAAGGATCTGGAAAAAAAAACACGCTTGCACCAGTGGTTGTAAAGCAAAGGTGTCAAACTCAGGCCCGCGGGCCAAATCTGGCCCGTAGCGTTGTTACATTTGTCCCATGAAGCCATATTGAATGACTATTAGAGCTAGCCTGCTAATATTCTAGACTACAGCGCATGTACCGCTAATACTACAAATCCTAGATTTCTCTGCTGGTGTTTTGGTGTGAAAATCACGACATAAACACCCTCTCCTCTGTTTAGGAGCTAATATGCTAATATGCATGCTAATCCTAGCACCTAATATTCTAGACTACAGCGCATGTACCGCTAATACTACAAATCCTAGATTTCTCTGCTGGTGTTTTGGTGTGAAAATCACGACATAAAACACCCTCTCCTCTGTTTAGGAGCTAATATGCTAATATGCATGCTAATCCTAGCACCTAATATTCTAGACTACAGCGCATGTACCGCTAATACTACAAATCCTAGATTTTTCTGCTGGTGTTTTGGTGTGAAAATCACGACATAAACACCCTCTCCTCTGTTTAGGAGCTAATATGCTAATATGCATGCTAATCGTAGCACCGTGCGAGCCCTCCGAAAAAATAGTGAAAAGAAAGGCAGAGTAGATCAACGTGTAGCAAATGAGCTATAATTAACCTTTTCTTTATGCACTTTTTCTTGCTACGCCAAGACGTGCGCTTGAATGGTTATTATTATTAGTGAATTCATTTATTGTTATTTAATTTTTACATTCATTATCAGCCTGTGGAAAGAGGTTACTGATGAAATTTAATTCAGAAGACTGCGAATAAAGAGGCATACCATTCTTATTTAAGAAATTAATGCCATCGATGTGTTATTTCTAATTTGAATTTTGCACACGTGCATTATAAAGTTATATATTGTAGAGTGTTAATCTTTGCTTGTTCCATATTCAGCTTGCAAAGCAAAGCTTGTTTGGTTCTATAGGAAAAGGTTCATTGTTATATCTAAAGGAAGAGTTTTTTTTCAATAAATATCAATGTTTTGAATTTTGGCCCACTGTGTATTTGAGTTTGACACCTCTGTTCCAAAGCATGCTAAGAAAAATAAAAACCCTGGCGAAAGCACGATAGAAAAAAATCACATCAAAGTGTAAAAAAAAAGGGGAATTTTTTGTTATATAAATACAAAGCATAACATTAGGGATGAAACCCTGCAATTACTTTAAAACATGGACACCTAATAGCATAAAATGATTAAGAAAGACAAATCTCACCAGTGGATCAGTGGTGTGTGTGTGTGTGTGGACATAATCTGGCCCATAAAGCTTATTGTAATTTTTATTTACTTACAAGCACATTAAAAAACGTGCAGAATAATTTCTCACCCCACTGAATTAGCCTTTTAATGCTAATTTATGTTTGTCGAACGCATTCAGTGCACACACACACCCTTGTGTGTGTGTGTGTGTGTGTGTGTTGATGTTTCGCACCGCCTATGTTGCAGCAGAAGTCGATGACTTTGATTGAGTCTCCCGTCTGACAAGAGAAACACGCATCTGTCTGAATAATCCGAGCGGGAAAGCTTCGGCCGCTCCCCCGAAGGTCGAAAGCGCCTGGGTTTTTAACAATTCTTTGCAGCCGGTTTACCAATCTGCTCTCTCAGTTTTAATAATCTGTTCACTTAGATTTCTACATCAGCATTTTTCTCCACCACATAACCCCTGGGAGACGCGGCGGAATATCTTTGGATAATGAGAAGCAACAGTCTTGTAAAGCCATTAGCTGGGAGAAAAATGAAGCGAACCTGCGCCGCGGCATAAATACAAATGATGTGCGATGGCCGCCGCTGTAGAATAACCCCGAAATGAAGATGACACGTATCAATTGGATGGGCATTAATTTGAAAGACGCGGCAGAGGAGCCGTATCAAAGTGAACATCATCGCGTTCGCCTCTTGTGACGATTAAACCAGTCGTGGAAATGTCAAACCGTGAGGGCCTCGCAAAGCCGTACATTCTGCTTTTTTTACTGCAAACTGTATTTTCATATGAATGTACTTTGGGGTGTTTTAAAAGGAAAACCACACAGGGAAAATGTGTATGTGTGCAGGGGCATTAAAAGGTGCCATAATGGGATGTCTCGCCGGGTAACTGTTAGCGCGGTGAAATATATCGGCATGGGGGTGCTTTATCGTGCCCGCGGGCTGAAAAACATACCGCTATCAATTCATCTCTTAGGTAAGTAGCGATGCCAGATTTTCAGCGTGGGACTGAAAGGACGGCGGCACGGTGGTCCGGCTTTCCTGTGAGGGCTTTTCATGTTCTCCCGTGTCTGCCTGGGGTTCCTCCGGGTTCTCCGGTTTCCTCACACGGCTCAAGCACATTCATTAGACACCCTAAATTGCCTACATGTGTGAAAGGTCGTTTGTCTCGATGACTTGGGGATGAGAGTGAACAGTTGTACAGCTCGGATCGACTTGTTCAGGGCCAAAAAAGGTACAGGACGGGCGGTAGAATTACTTTATTAAAGGAAAGAAGTAGCTCAGGAGTCGTAAAACTGATCCTGAATCTGCAGCCGAGGTCATTTTTCCATCGAGGGACAAATTACGGGCATCACTTGCCCTCACGTCAAACTTATAAATTGGTTTATTTGTGACAAATCTCCCCAGGCAGGTTTTTACCAGCTTTGTGTTTGTACATTAAATTTGTTTCTTCAAAACAAAAAACAAAAAAAAAAAAACTCAGCCACCTATACAAGAACAAATAACTATCCTCCTGCTCACACCAATAAGATTAAATAAGGCCTCATTCATCCCGGTTGGGAAATTCAGCAGCGACTACCGCAGCTCAATTCAAATGTCAACAATGCGGGAAAAATACAAAGCACAAACAGAAAAAGAAGTTTAACATAAATAGAAATAGTAAATGGTTGATTCCGCAGGACTTATCATTTTTGTCATTTCTTTTTGGGGAGCCTGCCGCTATAACCTCATATGCAAAGTGACTTTAACAATAGCTGCAACTTAGTCTTTATTGTTACAATTTTCTTGAACTTTTATGTTCATTGTAAGAACTTTTTTTCCCCTCAACAGATTCCACTCTTCTTCTAATCTTCAAAGCCAAATCAAATAATGGCGAGAAATGCAGGAGATATAAGAAAAGGATAATCTTTACACAATAATATGGAGAAGTCATTTTAAAGACCACCCATTAAGCTCATTTTCAGCTCATATTTTTCAGGGGTGCGTCTCAACTAGGCTAATTTTGCATGATCCAAAATCCCTGTTCATCATCTACACCAGCAGAAAATACAAAATGATTTGTGCATGCAAATAAATTGTAACACAAAGTGTTTAATAATTACAAAGCACAACAAAAAAAAAATCCCCCTAAACACACACACACAAACGCAGGGAAGTGACTCTGTAATTAAAATGTGAACTGATAAGAGTAAAACACCAGAGGCAGGAGCGGGATTAAAAAAAGGAAAAAATGAAAAACCAACCAACGAGAATCAAAAAACCAGTGAATTAATTAAACTTAATAAATAAAGCTCCAGATGCTAGATAAAAGTGAAAGGTTAAGAGCATATGATGAAATGGTAAACTACTAAGAGAGAAAATGTATTAAAGCAGGATGAAATGACATAAAATGTTAAGGGGAAAACAACCAGAATTAAAGTAAATAAACAGATGAATGTAATGAATTGAGTAGAAGACTGGCAAACAGACCCAGATAAAAGAAACATTTAATGATACTTCCACCTTTAAATTAAACTCCACGGTAAATAGGTAGGTCAAGGGACTGCTTTGAAAAATAACATTCCCAACCTCAAGCAGAGTACTGCTTGTCTGTATTTCTTTTTAGCGAGCATGGGGAAAAAAAAAACCAAAAAACTAATAACGCTGCACTGATAATCAAGACATTTTAAATAATATTCTGTTGTTTTGAATAAAATCAGCTTTCATACATCTGCAGTTCTATTACTTGAGTATTCCCCACCTCCCTCCCAATGCCAGATGACACACTGCCAACTAATTGTTAATCAGTACTTTGCCAGATTTATAATAATAGGTATTTCAAGGGGAATAGTTACATCAGTTACATCCGACTTTACCGCTATTGTCTCCTTATACTATTTTTAATAATTTTTCCGCGTCCCATCCAACAACTCCTTCTAAGATGTAAACAAGGAAATGCCTGCGTTAGTCGAAATCTGATTGGCCAACGGCTGTTGCCAGACAGCCAATGACGATCGCCAATCTCACTAGTGATCCAATTGGCGAACGAGAAGGGAAAGAAAGATAGCGGGAAAACGTGAGTTTAACATAGATTTCCGAGTTCGCCGTTCACGGACACGATAAAAGTTGTTTTTTGGTCAATTAACCAGTTTCACACGCCGGAAACACTGGGAACGATGTACCGCCGCCCCAACTTTAGTGCTTAATATCAGTTCTGGTGTACCTTTTAACAAAAAAAGGTCAAAATGGACTACTCTGATACCAGTAGAAGAAGCGGGGCTCCGTGAAATCACGTTTCCCACTTGCCCGAACTGAACACACTCCGAACACAGAGTAAAACATCCAACTTAGGTTCCTGAAGTTTCTTGGCTAACGAGCATCAACACGGAATTGCAGTGCTGCTTTAGCTAAGAAAGATGGCGGCCATGCGGAAAAGGAAAATGACGATGGACTCCAGGGATCCCACTAAAAGGTCAAAATCGACTATTCTAATACAGTAGCAGAAGCGGAGTACTATGAAATCGTGTTTCCTGCTTGCCTAAACGAACCCACTTTCAAAAATCCCACTCCATCTCCGTTTGCCGGCTAGCTAGTAGCATCGCCGATTAGCAGTGCTAGTGCTACTAGCTAAGGAAGATGGCGGCCGCACACGAGCAATGCGGAAGAAGAAAAAAGATGGACGTCAGGGAGTCACGTGATGTAAACACGGCGACAAGCGGGCCTTTCGTGTTGGACTCACCGGATTCCATGGCGATTCACCGGATGAAAACATATTCGGTAAGTGCAACCATGTTCTGCCGTGGCGAGTTTGTCTGCTGCCGGTCATTTAGCTTAGTGAAACAGTGTGGTTTGCTAAGTTGTCGCGTATGAGATGATTCAGCTGCTTCCTTCCGAGACCATGTGACTGTCCATCTAAAGTCCCTCAGAACAGGTGTGCTACCAGCAGCAGGTGGCCGCATATGTCACTGATTTTTTTAATTCTTATATTTTTTTATTGAACATAAATAGTATAAACTAATATACATATGTACAAATAAACATGGCAAGGTTGAATCGAATGTCAATGAAACGACCGGGGATGAGGGAGCAAAGGATATAAGGATATTCGTTCTGTATGTAATCAGAAGTTAACAGTGTTAAAGGTTTGTGAGAAATGTTTAATGCTCGACAAAAAAGAAAGTAAAAGAAAATAGATTAAAAAAAATATTACTTGCAAGGGGAATATAACATATATTTAACTGGGTGGTTCACAAGAAATCTCAGACATCAAACTGTATATTTTTTGGTTTTTGGATTATGCCATAAGTTTTAAGGATATTTTTTAATATAGTTCAAAATCTTTTATAAAGAATGTAAACTGGGGGAACACTTGCATTCTGATTTTGTGAATGAAGGCCTAAAATAACATTGATACATAGTTAATCTCTTTTGTTGCTTAAAAGTAAACCAAATGTAATGTCATCTCTTTAGAAGGAAACTGGTGACGATGGAAAATTATCTGTATTTTTTCCCATGAGAAAAATATATGGTCAGTTGTTTCAATGTTGTCTTCACAAAAGGTACAAATATTATCGTCAATATTAAAGCGCACCCTCAATAATTCCAGACTGAACACACCCGTTGGGTGGAATTGAACGTCACACCTGCAGAGTGACTTTTCCGGTTCTTCAGTTGAAACCCTGGAGGAACTTCTGGGATTTTTTTATTGTTTAGAACTTATAAGAAGTTCTTTGTTTTGCCTTGTAAAACCCTCTCGTCTAAGTCGTTTATGGCTTAATTGATTTGTTTTGTGGCAGTCTTTGCAAGTCATTGTCTCAAAGCCAATGTGCTCCTTTGTTCTCCACAAGAGTTGGGATGGCGGTTATTAAAACAAGCTGAAATTTCTTGAGGATGGGCAAGAAATTACCCAAACAATTTTCAATAAATTATCTCAAGAATGTATTAAAAGTCAGATGGAAATTTTGCATTAGATGGACAGAAATGAACAAGACACTAACTCTGCCTTTACTTTTTGAAATGAATCCCATTCACTTTTCAGTGAATATTTCAAACTGATAAATGTGAAATTCCTATCTGTAAATAATCAAAACTATATATTCTTGCATACGTTCTAGATATTTTACCTTCAAGAAATAAAATGTGTCATGAAGACACTAAGTGTCCTGCCCTGTTTCGGGCGCCTCGGTTTTCCCACTTTCTCTCTGGTGTCATTCAACTGAGGTTGCAGTCCAAAATCCGTGCTGCTGAACACGGAATCTGAAATAGCTCAAACCTCAGCAGCTGTGGTTCTTTCACCATCACCTGGCAATTTATTGGTAGATCCGTGCCGCTGTGCGGCCGCTGCCTCCCACGGACCCTCTGCGGTGACCCGTCTCTCTCTGCGCACCTGAATATTTGCCCTATATTCTACACAAACGGTCTTACAGGAAGGAAGGCAAACATGCGCTAGAGACGGCGAGGGACGCTGGGGTATGGAAGCAAACACGGCCTGCCTGTCTGCCTCATCAATATGTGATGAGGGATGATGAAGTTAACATTTGCTCGCGTTCTTTCATTTTCCCCGGTGAGCTTAAAATACCTCTAATGTGCCTCTGATACATTCGCATTGAAACCGCACCAGTATTTTGTTAACAGTATCAGTGAGTCAGGTGGTTTTTCTTTTTTTTTTTTTTTTTTTTTTTGGGATACTTATAAGGGTGAACTGGGGTAAAGCCTGCTCCATATGGGTGTGGACGGAGGAGATGAATTTAGATAAAAATGCATTATAGGTTAATATAAAAAAAAAAAAAAAATCCTAATCCAGTTTTCCATAGTTATACTGTGATGCACTATCTTTCTCTCCACTTTATGAGAGGATCTAATAAATCTGTATCTTTCTGCTTGTATTGTAATGCGCAAGCCTATTTGGGTTATTAATATATCAATACATATTAAATATTGTGACTGTTCAATTATGCCTGATTTTCTTTACAAGGAAAAAACTGTGAAGTACATCCTGACACATTTCACAGAGTGGGGGAAATCCTCTATTTGTTTTTTTTTTTTTTTTTTTTTTTTTTAACATTCGCTTCTTATTTTCAATATTCCTAAGTCATTAAGCATTTGCGATTGCAAGAGTGCATATTCTCATTACCGCTAGATAACCTCAAATCTGCAACAAGACCAGCTGGATATTAGCATTAGCCATAGATTTATATTAACTTACACTTATATAACTTAAAATGAAACGGTCTCTTCAGTCACACGTGTTGTTTACCCTCCAAGTGATGTTTCCACACCTTAAGACCTTCTGGAGCTTCACCCTCCTGAAGGAAAATCAGGTTTTTGGGAGGGAACCTGCAAGTATGGATCATGACGTCACAGCCACTTTACGGCCGTTTAACTTCCACTCGTCGGGAAGATGGAAGTGAATTTGCCTGTTTTGGCTCAGAGGCTCGGGAGTGTTTACTGTGGCTGAAACCGTTTGAAAGACGTAGGAACCCTCTGGCTGGAGAGGAAGCTGTCCAAGGTGCATCCGTCAAGTCCGGTCAACTCAGTTTGAGCAAAAGCGGAGAAACAGTCGACTGTCGGTGATTCATGTGTTCATGTCGGTGTTGATTTAGGGATGTGAAAAGGGGTTTACTTTTCCTCTCCGGCCTTAAACACGTCTCGCCGTCTCGCTTTACCTTATTGGCCTGAGCCTGTTTATCACAAACCTACTTCCTGTAAGTATTTATTCCCCTCTACGGTAAATAACAAGTCGGGCGCCGGCCTCTCCTGTTACTGGAAAGAACAACACAAAGAAAAGGAACGGAATACAAATGGCAAATAGACACTTTGGTCAAATTCCAGATCAGAGAAAAAGTGTAAAACTCAGGCCTAGAAAAAAACTCCAGCCCTTTCAAAAGAAAACGGTGTCACCGTTTGTTCTGTTTAAATCAAAAGCTAAGTAAATAGTGAGAATAAAACCACGTAGAACGTAATTTTGAAAAGTCACAAACTCTGTCAAGTCTGAGGCCGACTGGTGGCCGGCGTAATGAAAGAGTGACAAGTTCAAGCTATTCTCCTTTATTTCATTTTTGAATTGGTCCTTTTTTTTTAAAAAAAATAATATAAAAGTTGAATTAAATTTCCAATTTCCTGCTCTCAATCCCACGAGCTCATTGAATATTTTCTTAATCAGGAAAGCGAGAGAATGAGTGTTAAACTGAGGACTGGAAAAGTGTCGACCCAAACAAAACTCCCCAAACCAGAGAATCGAAACACTCCCGCTTTTTTTTAAGAACCAAAATTGTTTTTACTGATATCTCTTTCTTCAGGAAATTAAAGTTTATTTTTCAACTTGTAAAATTTTGGTCCGAATAACTAGCATTCCGAGTGTGCATCTTAGATTCTGGCCTTTTACACAGTTTCAACGGTTTATTTTTGAAATCCACCAGCTTTTTCAAACTGCAGGCGGTGGGATTATCAGCGTTTGCTGATGATATGTTTATATTTTTTATGTTTCCAAAAAAAAAAGGAGCGAATTTTTGTAAATCTCTATAGGACTTGTGAATGAGTGAATTTTCGTATGTCTCTTTATGAAATGTAAATGGATGAGCAAATTTTGTTTCTCTATATGAACTAATGCAGTCAAATGGGATTGTGATTATATGCAGCTTTTTTTATGAAAAAAAAAAAAACAAAACAAAACTGATTTTCCGTCTTACTACGTGAGAAAGTTAATTTTTTTTTTTTTTTTTTAATCAAAGCGCTTATGAACAAATGCCAAGACAAAACAGGGTTGCTATTATTTAAAACTTGAAGGTTTTCTCTTTGAACGTTCCATATTCATGGAGCTCCGTGTTCCTTTGGCGTTGAAAAGAAAAAGAAACCGAAAAAAAAAAAAAACACAGATGAGAAGGTAAAAAAAAAAAAAAAAGGAGCAACGTGATTGTTTTGTCAGTGTAAACCTGTGATATTTCATAAATCTTAATTTGTTGTACGAGGACAGAGACAGTATGAAGAGTCATTAATAGCGAGCGCCACGAAAACGGCGCCCAATTCATGCTCCGTCAGCTTTTATGTGAAATAATAGCGGCAGATGAAAGCAACATCCACGCAAACTGTCACTACTTGACACCAACACCTCATTATGATCAAACACGGCGACACTGTTCAAAGGGATTACATAACATGTCCCGCTTTGTGTGGGGAAAATAACCCCTCGTCGTCTTGACGGGCTCCTGCTCTTCATCATCACCTGCGTTTCATGTTTGCATCAAAGAGCCACGCCTCCTTCCATTCGACGCTTTATTTCGGAAAGGGGTTTTCAATTTTTTCGCAGCTTTTTTCTCGGCTTCGCGTGGCGAAGTTGTCGAAACTGGCGCAAAAAAATGTCAGAGTTTTGGATTTATTTTGTGTGCCGTGTTTTGGTGAAAATTTAGCGGAAATTGGTTGAATTGAATTGAATTGGTTGGAAATTGGTTGAATTCAGCCTGAAAGAAAGATTGAAATGAAGAGAGAGTTTTTGTCACCCTTTAAAAGGATAATTTCAACAGGAATTCGACCAAATTAGCTTCACCAAGCAAGATTAGCATTTGGGCCTTCATTTAATGCACATTCATTCAATATCTGTACCAATAACTCTGCACTTGTGGTTGCAAAGGGTTGAAATATATTTTTAAAAATACTCTGTATTCCTTTGCCACTTAAAACGGAAAGAAGTTCCCGTAGCGCTCCTGAATGTAAGCCGCTTTCTCCTACTCCAGCTGATCGCTAACTCGCTCTTCCTCCTGCGCACTAAAACTGTTAGTCGTCTTCTTTGGGGTCGGAATTGAACGGCTTCGGAATTTCACGGTCATTACAGCGATCCCTCGCTATAACGCGGTTTACTTTTCACGGTTTCGCTACTTCACGGATTAGCATGGTGCATTGTGTTCTGCATTCTGATTGGCTAAAAAGTCACTCCGCTTCTTCTCTACCTGTGCGTCAATAACTTTGCAGTTTAATATGCACACGTACGTAAAACAGCTTGGCAAGTTTACATGACGTACGTGCAAATTCTCTTGCGATTTCGAGTTTCTCTAAAACCCATAATGTTGACAAAACGCTCTGGAGCGACAAAAGGGCCCAAAAGGCAGCGGAAGATGCTATCTATGGCAGATAAAGTTAAACTTCTGGACATGCTAAGGGAAGCTAAAAGCTATGCGGCTGTAGGTCGGCATTACGGAATTTACGAATCTTCCGTTCGTTCCATAAAGAAGGAAGAAAAAACCATAAGGACGACAGCAGCGATAAGTTTTAATAAGGATGCAAAAAGGGTTGCAACTGTTTTTTCATAATCATTTTGAATTTTCTCCCGTTTAATCCAATGACTCGGGTCGCGGTGGGCGGAGCTAATCTCCGCCATTTGAAGCCTTCGGTTCACATTGTTTAAGCTGCAGTGTTCAAAGCGCGGGGAAAAGAAAAAAAAAGCGTCTTATAGTCCATAAATGACGGTAGCTAGGATGGGGAAGGAAGCCGGGCACAGTGTGACCACCTAGACCACGCTGATCCTAAACTATTCAGGTGTAGTCAAGTAACTTGGTCCTAAAAGTGGGGAAATAAAGTCCAATATGACAGTAAAGTGAAGGGCGGAGACAGAAAGGTCAGACAACTGTAGCGCATCCATCAACTTTAACACCGACAAATAAAAATATAATGGTTTTGCATGGAGGGAGGGATTAAAAACAATGTCACAAATAAACATTTGCTCCCTTAAAGCAGTTGCTGTGTCTGAGCGGACAACAAAACAGGGCATTAAATGATCCAGTTTGTTTTTGTGTGCGATAAACTCCTCTTTGATGCCGAAAGAAAATAATTTTCCTCATAAGTCCCGAAAACAATAGTAGCCTTGCATTTGTTCCTTACATTTTATTTTTTTCTTCGTAGTGGGGAAAAAATATAAAAACACCCTTGTCTTCTTATTATCTAGCAACTTTCTGTAAACGGGTCAGCCTGACCAGGACACAGCGTACGCGGTAGAGTCCAAGTGTGGCTCCGTGAAACATCGTCTCGTTAAAACGAAGTTGTTGTTCGTTGGAAAGCTTCTACCCTCCTCGACTACCGGCGTCCCCGATCGTCGCGGGTCGGGGTTTTTAGTCCCAGGCGGTTGATCCGACATGGACACCGGCGGCCCGTTAGCATATTCTATCCAGCCGCCAACGCGAAATATTTGACCGAAGCCAATGAGCAGCCGACTTTACGCGCATCCCGCTGCAGAAATGTCACAATTTAAACCCCAATCTTAAAAACTGTAGACGATAGACAAACTCGGTCCAAAGCAATTGGGGTAAAAAAAAAAAAAGATTACTAATCAGAATACCGAGAAAAAGAAGCAGCTTGAGCAGAAATGGGCTCGGTAAACACAGACTGAGCAGATGATATCGGGGCGTAATAGTGATAGAAGAATATCAGACCATAACAATTTGTCAATGTTTAGTTCCAGTCACAGTTAAAATCCAAATGCTGTTCAAGATGCCCGCGATGTAAACATGCTCTGATATATCGGTAAACAACAACAACGCGCAGCAATTCTTTATTCAGCGGTTGTCTCGCAAAGCTGGTCGCCAATAAGATTAATCTAGAAAAGAAACAGGAACTCGCATTTAAAGAGGAGCGAGTCGATCGTTCGGCCGTCAGACCTTTTATTTAGACGGCGGTTAACGTTCGGATCGACCGCCTCCGATCCCCGAAAATCTGTATGCGGTGACGGTCGGAGCAGTCGTAGCGCTCGAAGCAGAGCTGATGAGATTTTCATAATCAGCCCCTTTTTCTCCCCCGCTTTGGCGAGGGGAGGACGACAAATTTAGTTTTGTTTTTTTTATCCGCTCGGAGAACTAATTTATGATTATTGAGTTCATCTCGGAGACCACGGGAGCGGCGCCGCGGGGTCTCGGCGCCGCGACGCACCGAGTCTTCGACGAGGTGTGTTTTTTGTTTTTTTTTAGCGTTAATGTATCATTTGAATACATTTCTGAGCGCGGCGTGCCGCCAGGGAAAGTCTCACTGTTTTCAAAAAAAAAAAATCAAGTCGCAGCCCTGAAAGCATTTTAAGTCCCATTAAACATGTCACTCGGCCCCACGTGCATCGGTAAACATTCAAACGCATCTTTTATGCAGCTCGGCGGGTCCGTGTTTTCAGGGGTGGCTAAGTATCCGGCGTATAAAATAATGAAAGCGTTTTATATCATGCATGAGGTGTATTTTGGAGATGCTCTGAGTCACCTCGCAGGAGTTTTTAAGTTTCCTGGAGGACAAGCAACAAAACACGGAAATGACATTAACGTCGCGTCACGGGCGGCAGGGGGTTCGAAGTTTAAAGAAAGTCAGAAGAAGTGAGTTTCGATGGTTGTTTTCGTGCAGTGTTTTTATAAATGTCGGTCAGTTCGCTCATATCGTGTCAGTTGAATCGGAAGCCGTGGCCGTAGATGTGTGGATTATCTTCTAAAGCAGCAGTTGGCAAACATTTTGGCTCAGAGGCCGCATTGAGTTTTAAATTTTGACCGGGTCAGCGCAAGATACATATAAAAAAACATGTAAAAAAACACATTCGTTAACCATAAAAACATCAAAATCATTTGTTTTGAAAATACAACCAGCTTGGTTTTGAAGCCTCTGATGTTTGCTTGCATTTCATGCACAAACCGTTTTTTCCCCTTGTAGCTTCGTGTCCAGCTGATTCATGTGGGTCGGTACGTTCACAGTAAAGCTAAGTCCCAAAGCTAATCTGCGTGATTCAGCTCTGGAAAATACTAAAGTGTTCTCAAGTAGCTCCAAAAATGAAATAATCTCCCGTTTCATTGATCCAATCATTCACATGGAGTATGAATTCTGTACCAATCTTCGGCGGGCCGGATTAAAAGGACCAACGGGCCGGATGTGGCCCGCGGGCCGTAGTTTGCCCACCCCTGTTCTAAAGCCAATGCTACCGCTAACCGGATTAGCTCATCGGATGGCACGCGGAATAGCTCTATCTCAACCTTGCTTTTCTTATTTTCTTTTTTTTTATAATTTCATGCGCTTAATGTCCCTCGACCTGATCTCCACGTGGCATGCAAGAGGCTCTCACGGAGACAGATGGAGTTGGGGGTTGGGGTTAAGCAGCGCTAGCAGCAGCGCTAGCAGCAGCGCTAGCAGCAGCGGCAGAAGGTCCGTCAGGTGTAGCTGTTTGGAAAAGGTTCATAGAGCTCACATGTTGGATGGGAGGAGCCCCGAAGCACAGGGGGGGGTTTCAGGAGAAGAATACCGTGCCGACTGGGTTTTTTTTTTTGCGAACTTTCTTCCTCTACGGTCGCCATTAACCGCCCGCCTTTTACCCGCTACCTCCTCTTCCTCCTCCCCGTCCTCCTGCTGCTGCAGAAGCTTCAAAGATGATTTCTACCTCACGCCGTATTCCGGGAGCGGGAGCCGAGCGTCGGCTGATCCGCTGCCAGGAAAGATCCATAAATTAATGATTACATGCAGGAGAGTTGGACGGGAGACGGCGTTCAAAGGGGGGCCGCTAATTGTCTTTATTTCTGACAGCCGCTGTTTTCTGGGACGGATTGATGCGCAGAGCGCCGCCGCCGCCGCCGTGTTGTGAGACTCCAAATCAGTCAGCGGCCTCCAGCAGGTTGTCCTCTCCGAAACAGGAACGTCTGCCGGTGTTTGCAAATAGGTTCATCTAAGGACCGACTCCACTGTGACAAGGAGTATTTCTTTTTCCATATTGTCGTCTATCAGCTCGGGTTTCCAGACGGGTTGGAGGAATTTTGAAGCAGTCATTGGTTATTTGACCACCTTCTGAGATGGATTTTCCTGCTTATTTCACTTTATGACTTAAGCACGTGATTCCATTCAGTTTCTCCGGGTAGCTTTCCTTTTTAGTTTTTTAAACACCATCCACCGGTACTTTTCCGATGATGCGACATCTTTTAACTGCAAGTTAGGCTATGCAGTGTGTGTGTGTGTGTACGTTTGTGTATGTCTTTGTCAAAAAAAAACTCACTAACTCAAGCTTACTGTTCTGTATATTTCCTGTGCATCTTGTATTTGCAAGTGTATTTGCAGTCCTTATGTCCTCTATTGTAAGTCGCTTTGGATAAAAGCGTCTGCCAAATGTAATGTAATAATGTAATCTTTCATTCGTAAATCACAGGTAAATCAAAACATGCAAAACTGTCGCATCCGGTTGAAACGAACCGCCTCTCGAGCCGGAACATAAACTTCTCGGGCACTTGAGTTTTTCGTTTTTTTTTTTAAATTTTTTTTTTTTTTTAACCACAGCACTTTAGCGATGCGTCACTCCTATGGAGCACAGCTGTTGCTTTGGCTGCATTCCCGCCTCCCCTGCTGCTATTTGGAGCCCGTCCAAGCAAAAAGACGGCCGCAAAATAAGGGGAAAAAAAAAAAGAAAAAAAAACTAAACCGAACCCGGTGACGAGCGAGGAAGCGGCGCGACAATAACCAGGCACGCCGGCGGCTCGGAGGCCGAGCTGGCGATGACAGCTCCGCCGCGATCGGACGTGCTCAACTCATCGCCGGGCAGAATTGTGTAAAACTGCATTTCGCCTCCAGGTCGGCTCTCAGTCAGAAACATGTCGTTTAAAACAAGCTCCTTTTTTTGCTAACAAGGGAATTAAATTGTCTCCCTTGATACTGAGCGGGACTCTAGCCGTTATCTTTTTCTTGTCATTTTATTTGGGACTATCTCTTGCTAATCTTAGAAGAAAAAAAAAAAAAAAAAAAAAACAAGCTCCTGGTAGATGCTTCAGACTTGAAATCAAAATATGTGAGTTGTGAATTAATCATTAATTAAGCTTATTAATTTATATAAAAAAAAATAGTTTCCCAACATGGAGCGATGCAAAGCATGAGTAGCAGATATGTCTAAGGGGCGTCGCTTTAAAAACTCTTAAAAAATTGAATTACAAGCATTTCCCTAAAGGAGAATGAACGTGCTACGTAAGCAGAAATCACATTTTTTTTTAAGATCGCGAGGAATGAGGATGGATAAGTTAATTAATGAATAATAAATCAAATTAATTCCTGATTCGACTAATATTAAAAGCGTGGAATCCAGATTTTTATAACTTTTTTTTTTTTTTAGCCCGTGGAAAAACAAAAATTGCTGAACACTTCCGCTATAAGATAAACACGTAAATATATAAGAATTATGGCAGCCGGTGGAGAATCTGGGCTTTGAAATCGGTGCTAATGAACCTCAAGGAAACTTTAATTAAAACTGCCTTTTACTCAATTTGGAGGGTGAGTCTGCACATATTGAGCCTCAAACCCACCCGGAAACAACTGGTCCTCTTGGCAGACAGTTTTTTGATTTTCCAAACATAATTATTCTTGTTGGCGGGGGTTCAGAGGGTCCCGGCCAGCTTCACACCTGACCCCCCCCCCCCCAGCAAAACTCAAAAAAAACAAAACAACTGACAAATGGCTCATTTGGCAAAGAGCGAAGTTCCTCTCGCGCCCGTGTTTTCACAAACCGGCCCAGACGGGAAACGTCTCGCCGAATCCTTCATCTCGGCCGTCTGAACCAACGCCAGCCTTTGTGTTTGCGTGCACGTAGAAGCACCGTCATCTCAGGATGCTCACGTGCAACCAGAAGCGCTGGACCGCAGCTGACCGTTATTTAAGTAATGGAGACTTCTGTTCTGCATGTACAGGGCTGTCTCAGAAAATTAGAATATTGTGGTTAAGTTCTTTATCTTCTGTAATGCAGTTAAAAGAAAAAACAAAAAATTACTTTTTTATGATATTTTAATATTTTGAGATTGGATTTTTGAGGTTTCTTAAGATTTTAGCCATAATCAGAAATATTAAAATAATGAAAGGCTTGCAATATTTCAGTTGATTTGTAATGAGTCCAGACTGTGTGGCATTTTTTGACAGTACTGTCTCAAAAAAATTAGAATATTGTGATAAAGTTCTTTATCTTCTGTAATGCAGATAAAAAAACAAACAAAAAAAATTCGTGATATTCTAATACTTTGAGACAGGATTTTTGAAGTTTCTTAAGATGTTAGCCAAAATCATCAATTGAAAAAAAAAAAGATTTGCAATATTTCAGTTGATTTGAAATGAATCCAGACTGTATGGCATTTTTGAGACAGTACTGTCTCAAAAAAATAAGAATATTGTGATAAAGTTCTTTATCTTCTTTAATGCAGTTAAAAGAAAAACAAAAAAATTACTTTTTCATGATATTCATGTATTTTGAGATTGGATTTTTGAGTTCCTTAAGATTTTAGCCATAATCAGCAATATTAAAATAAAAATATTTGCAATATTTCAGATAATTTGTAATGAATCCAGACTGTATGACATTTTTTTGAGACAGTACTGTCTCAAAAAAATTAGAATATTGTGATAAAGTTCTTTATCTTCTGTAATGCAGCTAAAAAAAACAAAAACACACTTTTTCATGATATTCTAATATTTTGAGGTAGGATTTCTTAGTTTTCTTAAGATGTAAGCCATAATCAGCAATATTAAAATAATAAAAAGCTTGCAATATTTCAGTTGATTTGCAATGAATCCAGAAAGTCTGATATTTTGTTTTTGTAATTGCATTACAGAAGATAAAGAACTTTATCACAATATTGTAATTTTCTGAGACGGTCCTGCATGCGGCATCGGTAATGAATGAATGAATGAATGAATAAATAATCCATCCATTATTGTGACCATTAGTCAACTAATCGGATATATTTGGGAGATGCTGTGGTTTTCAAACGCTTCCTGTTGGAGGGACTCAGTGTTGTGGACCGCTAATTCCACTTCACAACCAACCCACTGCACTGCTTTATCTGGGTTTAGCTCGTCGCGCTCCAGCACTTTAGACACTTCCTGTGGTTTCTGGAGCGGCGTACGTTCCCTTCGCACCTCGCCGTTTTCCTCTCTTCCTGCCATTCTTATGCAAACTTAATCAACCCCGGATGCGCGAAATAGCAATACTGTATTTAACGATTACTCCGGGCAGATAATGCCTGGAGTAAATTAAGTAATCGAATGACTTGAATCGTTTCGGCCCGACTGAGAAGCATCCGAAGCAAAAGTACTCTTTTACTGCATTAGCATGTTTTGCTATCACTGGCAAATACATGAGATTAGTCTCTGTATGCATTATATGTTTGTTTTTTTACACGTGTACGTACACACACACACACACATCCCCTTTTCTTCTCGACCCTCATTTTCACTGATTTGAATAATTCGGTACATCTAAATTTTCATTTGTTCGTGTTTTCCCCGCCCTCTTTAACATTATTCATATAAGTCATCGGCTCTTCCATCTTTACGCTGCGGCTCCGAGCGGCTTGGGAAAATAAATTATAAATATTTAATTGAAGTGTATTTCATTTGTGTTCATTCCTTTTTTTTAACTTTTAGTTCTAAGTTGGAAGATTTTTGTGATCTTGAAATATTAAATAAAATTACATTTATTATTTTTCGCCGCTCAAAATAACGTCATACTCGCGGAAGCCGGTAAAGTCCCGATTTGCAGACGCTAACGCAGAAGTTCAGGAGCAGAAGTCCCATAAACCAGGTAAAATAAATATTTATGAAGATATTTTGCAAATAATTATTTTTTATTGTTTACCGACACAGTGATTTTTTTTCCCGATTTATTTTTAAAATTCAGGTCAAGGCTCCGCAAAACGCTCTGAAAGCCCAAACCTCAAAATGAGTTCATTACATAAGTAAAATTTAATTTTCTCTGTAATATTTTGTGAATTTCAGAAGCAACACACGACACACTTGTTTATACAAAGTGTAAAGGTAATAAAAAGCAATATATACAGTGGTACCTTTATTTTAGATGTCAAAAAGTTAGCCTTCTCAAACCCCTATTGATTAGCCATTGTTAGCCTAGCACAGGGGTCGGCTGTATTTCATTTGTGTTAATTCCTTTTTTTAACTTTTAGTTCTAAGTTGGAAGATTATTGTGATCTTGAAATAGTAAATGAAATTCTATTTATTATTTTTTTTGCGCTCAAAATAATGTCACACTCGCGTAAGCTGGTAAAGTCCTGATTTACAGATGCTGTGCGCAGAAGTTCAGGAGCAGAAGTCCCATAAACCTGGTAAAATAAATATTTATGAAGATATTTTGCAAATAATTATTTTTTATTGTTTACGGACACAGTGATTTTTTTTCCCGATTTATTTTTAAAATTCAGGTCAAGGCTCCACTAAACGCTCTGAAAGCCCAAAATGAGTTCATTGCATAAATAACATTTAATTTTCTCCGTAATACTTTGTGAATTTCAGAAGCAACACACTTGTTTATACAAAGTGTAAAGGTAATAAAAAGCAATATATACAGTGGTACCTTTATTTTAGACGTCAAAAAGTAATCGCGGCTCCCAGTGTTTTCTTTTCAGAGGAAACCGGGTCCAAATGGCTCTTTGGGTGTTACGGGTTGCCGACCCCTGATATCGGGCAAGGATGTATAACTTGAGCTGCATTAATATGCATTTCCACCTATAGCCACTGTGGTAGAGGCAGGAGGGCTGCGGTGGAGGGAAGCTTCTTTGAACCAATGCAAACTTTTGCTTTCAATCCCCCCGTCAGCAGGATGAATCCGCAGAGCGCCAGGAAGTGAAAAGGCAGAGGTTGCGAATACATAATGGCGTGAATATGATCCAAAAAAATGAGAAACCGCGGCGCGAAACTCATAAATAAAGATTAAACATCCATAAAAATGTAAAATATGATATTAATAAGTTCCGTATTCGGACGAGGAGACGTCTTCATCGCTCCGACGTGGCTCTCTAATTACGGGAAAGTGCGAGTAATGAGCGGATCGCCGACCCGAGACGCGGAATACCTCGAACCCTCACGGTCAATAAGAGGCTTCGGCGTGAAGCTGAGATGTTGGACGCTCACATTTTTTCTTCTATTAAATGTGATCCCGTGATGAAAGGCAGGGGTAGATGGGAAGGAGGAGACCGACCAGGGAACCTTTATGCCTCGACATACTGGGAGACAGATGGTGCAACGGCGGTGCAACTCACTGTTGAGGAGGGATTCCCGGTGTTCTGTCTTTTTTTTTTTTTCGAACCCTCCTCTGGGTCTCAGAGCAGGGAGCGAGAAGCCATGGCGGCGGCGAGATTTAAAGCTATTTTTTTTTTTCCAGTCGAGTGTTTTTGATTCTCAAATTCAGTGAAAGCGACATGCTCGGGATTGTTTCTGCCAACGAGCAGATGGCTGTTTTTAAAGTAACCGCTTCAGGTTGTTTCCCTGCTTATATTCGACAAAGTAAACCAAAGAAGAAGGGAATCCTTTGTTTGTCACGAATATAAGTTTGCTCATATTCTCGGTATGTAAACGACATCACCTGAAATGTCTGAGTAATGTCACGGAATCAAGCAAATCATATCACAACATTTACTTGTTAGCAAGTAGCTGTAGCTCTCAGCTACAGGTGCTGCACTCCAGCTAAGCTAACCGCAGAAAATAGTTGGCTAGTTCCCTACGAATGCATTATTCACATTCATGCTGGTGTGGGAGGGACCTGAAAATAATCTTTTTTTCTAATAAAAAAAAAAACCAAACTATTTTCTGCACTATAAGGCGCACCTAAAAGCCTTTAAACCGAGAGTGCACCTTGTATATGGATCAATATTGGTTAATTAGAGAGCAGCAAGTAGAAGCGTCTCTACAGTCGCTATTCCAATGAAAGCAACAGCGCTAGCTAGCGACATGAACATCAATGCATTTAGAGGCGGTCCTTCTTGGTGCTTTTGTTTTATGAAACGCTTTAAACTGTGACAAATGGAGTCGGAAATATATTGTTTTCAACAAAGGCGGCACAAATACCGATAAGAGCTACCGGTACATACCGTATTTTGAATACACTAGCTTGTTTTGGGAGTGAATGGAGTTGTCAGAATGTTGGTTTGTATTAATGAAGTTTGACTGACCGATTTGTTGACATTCCCTTTAGCGCAGCTTCATCTAGTGGATGCATAACGCAACCCCAGAAACTACTTTAGTTTCTACTCTATGCGCCTTATAATGAGGTGCGCCTTATATATGAAAACAGTTTTAAAATAGGCCATTCATTGAAGGCGCGCCTTATAATCCAATGCGCCTTGTTGTGCGGAAAATTCGGTAATCATGTCTTTATCTTTGAGTGTTAAAAGCGATGCGCTGAGATTTAACAAGTGTCTCAGCTCACGATTAGCTCCGATAGCTTTAGCTGTACTCAAGCTAAATTATCAGAATGCATCTACAACCACGGCATTGTCTGTAGAGGGTTAGCGTTAGCTTTCCCCACCTGAGCTTCAGTCGAGGACGGTTTTCCAAAGAGTTCTGCAACTTATGTGAAGCTAGTGATGTTTTAGCTTAATGTCCTGCTGTGTCTATTTTATTATACTTAAAAACAAACAAAAAAAAACAAATGTTTTTTCCCCTTAGTAAATTCTATATTTTTTTTTTACAAATGTAGTATTTTTTCTCCATATTTTTTTTGCCTGTAGTTTCAATGACAAAAAAAAAAAAGACAAATTCATCAGAAAATGGCCACTTGCTGTGAAAAATTTACAAGGAATAAATTATCTAAAAATCAGACCCAAAGCAAAGGAAAAGAAAATGGATGGAAATGATGGAAATTATAAATGCGAAATGTCAGATAAGGGAAACAGAGTCGGATTAGTTTTAATTAAATGTTTGTTTCCGAATGCAGCTTTCTGTTTACCGGCCGGCCTCCGGTAATGAGGGATCTCTGAAGGATGTTTGAAAAACACTCGGAACCATTAATATACTACTAATGAATGGCAAAATAAATCTGTTAGCAGTATCTAATTCAACACATTACACTGTCAGTTGTGGGACAAAAAATACCCCACTTAATAAGATACCAAGTTATGAAATAGTGAGAAGGTGCCTAAATCTTCCGTAGCAAATTAAACCCGGCTAAAGTGTAGAGGAAAAGTGCTCTGTTATTGTTTTAAGCGTCTGCAGCTGACTGTGTGTGTGTGTGTGTGTGTGTGTGTGAGAATGACGCTTCCAGCTCTCGACTGAAATTATTGTATTATTAAAAGCCATTATGCTAATTAGAGTGTAATTAAATGAAAAGCTGATTTCCCCTCACAGATGTATTCAATCAGCGTGCGATTAACACGATGTATGGACGCGCGCAACACCGACACATCGTGTCGCCGTCGTTTGCGTAAAAATTACCAAATCGAGGGAAAGCGCACGTCGTTCACACCGGAGGTGAACTTTGAGTTTTTTAATCACCTGTGCAGATTTTTCCAGTATAAATCTATCTTAATCTATTTTACACTATATGGGGCTTTATGACCTCCACAAACTTCATTGAGAAAAAAAAAAAGAAACGCATCATAATAATAATAATAATACTAATAATGCATGGGATTTTTATAGCGCTTTTCATGACACTCAAAGACGCTTCACAAGAAAAACAGAAGGAACAGAACATACACAGAATTATTGGGAAGCATAAAGATCTTGAAATTAGTGCACATAAGATAAAAAACTAGATATAATTTGAATGTAAAATGCATTGTTTTTTTTGTTTTTTTTTCTTTTATTATATGGATTTCGGTATCGTTTCAACAACGGAGCAATTTGTGAAAACAGCAGCGTTTCCCGAAAAATAAGTCTGCGTCAAATCCTAAATAGGAGCCGGGGGGGAAAAAAGTAAAGTGAGAAAAATAGAATCTACAAACGAAACAAAAAAAGACGCTTAAACGAAATCTAATGAGTCACAAGTTGATCTTTAGCGGCGTCTCCGAGCTTGGATGAGTTTCAAAATAAAATGTCATCCTCGGAGAGAGAGAACATTATTATTTTGTGGCTTTCTGCAGGTCTTGACTCCAGAACCTCCCGCTCGAGAGAGGATTAGACTCGAAAACTTTGAAAGCTTCACCCGCTCGGCCTTTTTTGCAGAAATAAAGGGGCGGCAAAGGAGGAAATAGTTAGCCGGAGTGAATTTCAGCCCCCGTCCTCCTGCAGCAACATGAAAGTGACCCCGATAAATACGAGGCAAAGTCGCGGAGCAGAGAACAGAAGAAGGTTGAGCTCAGGAGAGAAAATGAAATGATAAAGTAATATATTTTCCTCCGCAGGGGGAGTTTATTATTATTATTATTTTTTTTTTGGGGGGGGGGGGGGGGGGGCTGTCGTCTCGCTCTCACGCCATTTCGCGAAAAGGCCGAGGCCGTTCCTCATCCGAGAAAACGTTTTTATTTATCGGAAATCTAGGAGTGCTCGACAGGATTTTCACGGCGCAGGTGAAGAAGGTCAGCGGACATTTTCTTTTTTTTTTTACTTTTAGTATCTGTTTATTAAAACTACATGAACATGCCGTGAGTGAAACACCACCCCAAAAGTAGGTCAGCAAAGTGCCTCCTAAAGAGCAGCAAGATAATGTCAATAGCGTCAATAGTAGCGTCAATAACGTTGCAGTTTAATACGTACACGTACGTAAAACAGCTTGCCAAATTTACATGACATACGTGCAAATTCTCTTGCAATTTCCAGTTTCTCTAAAACCCATAATGTTGACAAAACGCTCTGGAGCGACAAAAGCACCTGCGGCAGGAAGATGCTATCTATGGCAGATAAAGTTAAACTTCTGGACATGCTAAGGGAAGCTAAAAGCTATGCGGCTGTAGGTCGGCATTACGGAATGAATGAATCTTCCGTTGGTTCCATAAAGAAGGAAGAAAAAAACATAAGGACGACAGCAGCAAGAAGTTTTAATAAGGATGCAAAAAGGGTTGCAACTGTCCGCAATTTTTTTCATAATTGTTTTTAATTTTCTCTCGTTTAATCCAATTCCTCGGGTCGCGGTGGGCGGAGCTAATCTCCGCCATTTGAAACCTTCTGTTCACATTGATGATTAAAATTATTATTTGACAGTACAGTACAGAAGTTATTTGTTGAAAAAACGTTAAGTAACGTGAACGTTAAAAAACGTAAAGTACAGTACTTTTATTTGTGAAACAATAATTGAGCCTGTAAAATGGTTTGTTCTTTCTTTTCAATGTATAATAGAGTATTTAATTGTATAATAATTGTAAAAGAAAAAGGTTTCTACGTCACAGATTTTGCCTATCACGGGTTCTTTTTGGATCGTAACCCCCGCGAAAAACAAGTTTGTTTGTTTGTTTGTTTTTCGCGGGGGTTACGTTGTGTATATATATATATATATACAGCTCTAAAAAATAAAGGGAACACTTGAACAACACAATGTAACTCCAAGTCAATCCCACTTGTGTGAAATCATAGTGTCCACTCAGGAAGCAACACAGATTCATTTGGACTTGTTTTAAGGACATTACATCAAAGTTGGATCAACCTGGAGTTTGTTTATACACTTTAATTTTGAGTGTGATTCCTAATCCAGACCTCCATGGGTTGATACAATTGATTTCCATGGATCATTTTGGTGTGATTTTGTTGTCAGCACATTCAACTGTGTAAAGAGCAAAGTATTTCATAAGAATATTTCATTCATTTAGATCTAGGATGTGTTTTTTAAGTGTTCCCTTTATTTTTTTGAGCAGTGTATATATAAACATTTCTCTCCTGCCTTGAAAATGGAAATTCTTTTTTTCCTGAATTCCTTGTGACAGTTGCCGGTGTGAAATTCAACCAGACGTTGTTGAAATACGACACAACTCCCCCCCTTAGCCATGTCCGTACAGAGACCCGGAGGCCGAGAAACAGCTGTGTGTCCTTTACCCAATGTGAAAGGTGTGTGTTGACAAAGTGCATCAATATCACTCAGCACATCACGCCTGCCCCCCCCCCCCCCCCCACACACACACACACTCCCCCCCCCCCCCCCCCCCCCCGGAGAGTCAGCCATGTGTCCTACAGTCACCACGTCCTTCACTCACCCTGTCCAGACACACACTTTTGTCCAGACACACACTTTCCCTGCAGGTCGGCTCCGGTTGCGTGCAGAAAATGAGAAGTGAAAAATGTAAAAACGCTCGGTCGCTATAAATTTAAATCACGACCGGATTAATTAGAGCTCGCCGCGAAGTAACCCGTGCTCTTTTTAATTTATGTACCGCCAACAATGCACACACACACACCGAGAAAGCGCCCATCCACCAAAATACACAATGCCGAGATGTTTGCCGATCACTTGTTTCTCCGCATTAAACTGTAGAAGCGTGACATTAAACGTGAGAAGGACTCTTGAGAACCTATAAACGTGGGCAAGAGATGAGCCACGATGGGAGAGGCGTTAAACCCGAACGAATAACGAGTTACCTGGAAATAAAACGAGAAATCTCCCCCCAAAAAATCGCCCCTTAAAAATCAGGAAGAAATAAATTTTAAATGAGGTAAAAAAAAAAAAAAAAAAAAAATTACCTGACGAATCCACAATAAATAAGTAAAAAAGCGCTGAGGAAAATCTATAAAATTAGAAGGTAATTTAAAAAAAATGTGCAAAATGCTTGAGGGGCTCATTTATACTCAACGTTAAATCTGCCTTCTGTTCGTCCTCTGCATTCACCTCCTGGGGATCCAGTTCCGCTGGAAGTCATGGGGGGCAGCGTTGTGCAGAAGGCTCAACCGCAATCAGCCAAAGGAACCGCGAAGAAGAAGAAGAAACCATAACCTCGGTATAACCAGAGAGAGGAATTCTTGTTGTCGTGGCAACCGGACTTGAATTTCTTCACTTGAAGATGTTTTAAGTGAAGAAATTCAAGTCCAGTTGCCGCGACAAGAGGATTTAAACAAGTGCACCGTAAAGCGCCTCATGGGAAGAAGGTGTGCGGTGACTTTTAGACGCCCCGAATGCGCTGATATCGCTCGATTTCCAATTTCTCTGAAATTCAGCAATACATTTCTTGAAAACTGAGGAGAATTTCACAGTCAGAACTTGAAATTGTCGGATAACTTGTCAGGAAGTTGTTTAAAGTAACTGCCAGATATTTTCTTGACCTCCCTGGAATACTAGCGGAGAGAATCCCTCCAGTCACGACTGTTATAACCAGATCTGAGAATGACTCCGCAATCAGCGCAAAAATATGAGGAAATAACCTTCAAAAAGTGAAACTTTTTTTGTTTGTTTTGTTTTACCGTATTTTCACAACTATAAGGCGCACATAAAAGTCTTAGATTTTCTTCAAAATGTGTGGCGTGCCCTATAGTTTAGTGCGTCTTATAGTGCAGTGCGCCTTATAGTGCAGTGCGCCCTGTGTGTGTTGTTGTTGTAAGGCGGACGTAGTAGAGAACACCATGAGAACGTTAAAGGGGGAAGTGTGGCCGTGGATTGTATATAAAAGAACGGGTACGTGCGCTATGCAGAACATCGTTGGAAATCGAGCGGCCGCGAAAGAATTTAAGATGAATGAATCGACGGTTCGCAAGTGAAGGAAGCTGGAAAACGAGCTCCGTCGGGTCAAGAAGATGCAGCTGAGTTTCCGCGGACGTAAGGCGAGGTGGCCCGAGTTGGAGGAAAGACTCGAGCGGCGGATCATCGAGCAAAGAACGAGTGTGAACCGGCCGTTTAGCGAGCAGCTTGGGAGCGATGGATGATCGATGGAGACCACGGTTTCACTAAGAGTGGAAGGCAGCGCCGGGCGAGTTACGCCACAATTTGCAAATGGATTGTAGCCGCTCGGGCTAACGTGTCTGCTAGCACTGTGGTTCCAGCTTTCGCAAAAGCCGGCATCATTTCCGAGGATCCGCGCAGCACGGAAAGCGACTCTGACAGTGAAGAAAGTGAACCTGGCATGTTTGATGGAGATTTAACACAGCTGTTCAAATCAGAAACAGAGGATGAGGACTTCCAGGGGTTCGATTGATGACGATTACCGGTAAAAAAATGTGAATACCAAACTCAGTTTAGCTCCCGCTCTATCTTTAAATACGCAAACTTGTACGCTTGTGTGTGTGTGTTGTTGTTGTAAGGCGGACGTAGTGGAGGACACCATGAGAACGTTAAAGTGTGGGCGTGGATTGTATATAAAACCTGCGCCTTATAATCAGGTGCGCCTTATATGTGGGTTAAATACAGTAATGGCACACATAACCGAGACTTCGCCTTATAGTGAGGTGCGCCTTATGGTTAGGAAAATACGGTATATAGTGTTCTGTGAATTCACTTCGTTTATTTGTGTGACACAGGAGCTGCCTGTGTGATATTGTGATTGAAATAAGACCTATTTACTTTGTAATTCGCTAGGAGTTTCATATTTTTGATATTCAAATGGATGCTAACGATACAGCTATCTGGACAACGCACTCAAACTTGCAATCCTCGTATTCCAACAGGTGTAACTTTGCAGTGCAGTACTTTCGTGGCTGTTATTCAGTTTTGGGAAAACGCCGCAATCTCTTGAACGCACTCAGTGAAGATCCTGCTGACTCTGCAGATCCCAATCCTGGTCTGCTCCGCCGTTGCTCGGGCCCGACGGACCAGAGCGAGCGATGGTTATCGATACGCCATCGGGATTTTTTTATTTTTCTTTTTTTCCTCTGAACGGTTTTAAACCTCAACAGATGAAAAACATTCGGAATCGTTTATCCGGTCGGCGAAGGGATGCTACGGATTGCTTCGTCATCACTATCGTCCTGGCGCTGATGTAATCAGAGAGCGTCTTGTGTAATTTCGATCTCCGAGCACTTCAAAAGGCAACTCGCAGAAAACCAAGGAGCCTCGAGTTCCGCGTTTTGCTCCATTAATGCCGGGAAAATCCATGGGTTGGTATTGAAAATCACCCGCGTGTGACATTAAAATATTGATAGGTCGCGTTTTGACCGTTCATTTCGCCGCCAGTGGCCCGAATAGTTTCCGTTGTTTTTCGGCAGGTTCATGTCACAGCTCTCAGACTTAATAAGACATGAATTTCAAAACAATGAACGCCCGTCGATCGGATCCATAAAAACAGAGCAATGAATTCAAATGTTAAAGTCATTTGAGTGGGAATGTACACTGCGCCCTTCGTTGGCGAGTGGGTATTTCCTTCTCGCGCACCAACTCTGCGGACCAGTATGCCTTCTCACATCAGGCAAACCCAGATTGGGTGGTCTGGGCGCCGTGGTGGCGCAGCGGTTAGCGTTTCCACTTCGAAAAAAGACGGTTCCTGAGAAGGGGAAATAAAAAAAAAGGGGTTCCTCTGGGTTCTCCAGATTCTTCCCGCAGTCCAAAGACATCCAGGAGGTTCATTGGAGACCCAAAATTGTGAAGACACGTGAATGAGAGTGAAAGGTGTCCGCTAGATCAGTGTTTCTCAACCGCTGTGCCGTGAGAGATCGTCAGGTGCGCCGTGGAAAAATGCCCACTTTCACCTGATTGGTCCGAAAATTATCTATCCAACGCATATAATGTGTCTTCCCATGTTTATGTGGGCAGCGTTTCCATTCCATGGCGACGGGTAGTGAATGAACCCGTGCGTCTGTGTATCAGAGTGATGAGCGACGCTTTGCGTGATACATTTTTAAAATAAAAAGTACCGTCATTTTGAGCGCGCCTCAATATAAGCCGCGCCGGCTAGCCGATCGCTACCTCGGGCTTCCTCCTGCGCGCTAAAACCGTCAAAGTCGTCTTCTTCGGTGTCGGAGTCGAACGGACTCAGAATTTCCCGGTCGTTTCATCGGTCCGATGCGAGGAGGATAAACGTTTTAGCGGCGTGAAGCTCGTTAGCACCCAAAGTCCATATATTAGCCGCATCGTTGTTTACGTGTTTACGTCCGGAAATGACGGTACTTGTATCAGTGAAAGCTGCTATAAAGTTGCTGAACTCGTCTCTAAATCCAAACAGCAAAATATTAATACGACCTGCCGGCAAAATCATTGGAGAAGAAATGCTCGGCTCTGGCGTTGATAAAGAAATAGCCAGTTCTCTCAAATAATACCGTTTTCAGACATATTGATGACGTGTCTTCGGACGTTTGCAAAAAAGTGTTCTGGAAAAGTTGCACATCAGTGGGAAATTTGCATTGCAACTCGACGAATCTACAGATATTAGATATATTAGATTTCACACTAAGTGAATTGAGACTACGGTTTTATTCTAATTTGTTAAAAAATGTTTTTGACATATTTATTTGGTGGTTTTCCGTGTGATTTTTCTAATGTAAAATATGTGTAAATAAGGTTGGAAACACTGAACTAGACTTGCAGCCCTTTGATTGGCTGGCGATGGCTGCGTATTGATATATTTATTGTTGTTTTTGTTGTTAAAACAAGAAATCCCAGGCAGGATTTGCAAATTAGTGGGCGATAACTTCAAGAAACAGCGAGACTTTTACCTGTAAAGGATCACGGCTTGAAATAAAAATAGGAATGTTTCCTTTCACACCTGAAGGTCAGAGACCGATTCAGTGCTCCGGCTCTCGGCGTTTCTCACGTCAACTTTTTCCACAATTAAAAGTGAAACGGCGTCCGTTCTCCTCCGACCGCACGAAAATCCATCCCCCGAACGCATCGCACATGTCCGACAGGACCTGAGATACGGCCGTCTTCTCCATAAAGCCCCGTGTAATGTTTCCGGCCGAATTAATAAATAAATCGCAAAATGTCACATCCTGCCCTTTTCCCTCCGTGGAGACAAATCCTTCAAAATAATTCCTGGATCCGGATTCAGATCATCCCCGACATTCAGGACTGGGGAAAAAAAAAAAAAATCCATCCTTCAGGTTTATTTCTCGAATTATTATTATTTTTATTATTATTACTTTATCGCATAATCCTGCTGAAAGGGAACCAATCCCATCACCTCGTGTTCTGAGGAAGCAGGAAGTGAAAGTGACGCGACCGAACGTCTGGGATGAAAACGGCAGCTTGTCCTTGAACCGTGTTATAAAAGATGCATGGATTAGGAGGAGGAGGAGGACGTGCTGCTTTTTCTTTCTTTTTTTTTTTTTTTTTTCCCTACTACCAAATATTGATCTGAGGAATCAGGGCAGTGGATTGAGAATTGAAAGAAAATAAAAGATGAAAGAATTCCTGTTTCGGCTTCGGGATTTTCCGACATTTCTGCAAGTGGAATTGACAGAACTACAAGTCATGAAATGTCTCGTGTTTCCGAGGGAAACCAACTTTAAATCTCTCCTGGTGGAGAGAGAGAGAGAATACTGATGCTGCAAACTATCTTCTTTAGTTTGAATTTTCAAGTAATATTCTTCTGATTTTTCTTTATCAGATGATTTACTGTTAATTGTAAAAGTATTTCCTTTCACGGTTTTTCCGGAATTCAACTCTAGCCCCTTTCCTTTTCACCTGCCGTTTCCAAAATAGTGACGGCGGTGTTTTTTTTTTTTTGAAAACAACGTTCGTGCAAACCAGACGTGCAGGAAACATCATGAATGCTGTAGTACATATGCCAGGCCAGTAGGTGGCGCTGTGATTTTTAGGGATGAACCAAAACAAGTGGGAGTTACAGCTCAGAGTAACCCCGAAATACGAGGAGGGTCAACTCCCGGAGGGTGTAGATTGGCAATCATGGAGGTCGCAAACCCGTGCCGGTTCGCAAAGAAAATCCTTCTTGGTCCAAATGATAGTTTTGTCGTTAGACCTTCCGGATCTTATTTCGAGAAACAGCTGTTTTCGCCTTCACCTGACTGCCGCAATTAACTCTGTTGCACCATTTCGCACATTAGCTACCGCAAGCTAGCTCTTGAAAAAGATGAGCCGGAAACAAAAGTGGAACAAGCGAACGACGAAACCGCAGAAGCGTCGCAGACTTCAAGCAGAAAGAAAGCTGCATTTAAAAGATAATAAAGATTCCTGAGTTACAGGTCCGTTATTAGCGGCTAGCTAAAGAACGGCTAGCTAAACCCTCAAAACTGAATACCGTGCGCTAAAACACAAAACCTTGCAATTTTTTTTAAAGAAAAAAACATCAACTTGAAGAATGATAAGGATAAATTGATAATATCAATAATCTCAAAATATATAATCTCAAAATCTTTGTACATAAGACCGTAAAACACTTTAAAGCCTTGACTTCTTACTTTGACACTTTATAGTTTTATTTGTATTTCTTATTCTCCCCCCTTTTTTATACTGTTTATACAATTTCCTACTATTATTCATTATCCTCATGTTTTACTTGAAACTCTGGCACAACAATTTCCTTCGGGATAAATAAAGTTGTTCTTATTATTCTTATATAGTGCAAAGAAGAATTGTAATTGCCTCAAATGAAGTGTAATGGTTGTATTCCGATTAAGACCTTAAAACACTTGATAGCCTTAACTTTGACACTTTATGTTTTGTTGTATTTCTTATTCTCCCTCCTTCCTACTATTATCTATTATTCTTATGTTTTACTTGAAACTCTGGCACAACATTTTCCTTCGGGATAAATAAAGTTGTCCTCTTAAAAACTGTGAACCGACAAAAGTCAATCACGTCAATCGACCGCAACCTTTTAGAATATCAAACGTTTTCCAAGAGTAGCCATATTTCCCCGTGCCCGTCGCGACCGTGAACGTTTGCGAATTTGTTAGCGTCCGAAACGCCACGCCGGTTTTTCCTTCCACCCGGATGTTGTTGAGGAAACCGTGAACGTGCATCTGATACCCAGACACGCGTCGGTATCGATAAAGACTGAACTGAATCGGTCGCCGTCCCCCGGATACAGTCATCAGCCCCTCCTACCGCCGAACGTAAACAAAGCGGCGGTGACCTTCCCCGGCCGCTCGCTAGCCGGCCGCGCCGAGCGTGGAGACGCAGCATCGATGTGGATTAGTGCCGCCGCCGGGATCCGGCCGGCGAAATCAATACTCTCTAAACTTCAGAGCGGAAGGGGGAACAAACGGAGCGCGGTTTGCCTCGTCAGAGCGCTAATAAAACCCGCGCATCCTTTTATTTTCTGATTAAAAAGAAAATAACAACCGCTCTGATTTCATCTGGACGCCTCCTGTGTTTTTTTTTTCCAGACTCGTTTTATCCGCCAAACCGAACTGACAGCTCGGTTTTCGCGGTCGATATCAACCCCTTCACGGATCCGCCGGTATCAGCGTATCTGATCTGTCAGAGGTTTGAGACGCCTGTTAAACCCTTGTTAAGACCTTCATATTTGGTTGAACGCGGGTTATGACCTCTGCGTCGGGACGTCAACCAGCAGCTAACGCTAACCGTGAGCCGGTTAGCCAGAAGCTTTTTCGCTTTTCCACGTCCGATTCTCCTTTCTTTCTTTCTTTATCCCGACCTGACGGAGTGTCCTCCATCTTAAGACCTCTAACTGGCGTCCTCTTGAAGCTGAATTAACGTCTCTCTGATGTTAAATGTTAAATTAACACTTTCATCCGCTTCGTATTCGTCACGTTTAGCATCTCGAGTCCGGAAGCATCTCGCCGTCTTCACGCGTCGGGTCTTTCCGGAAGCGTCTCGGCATCGGGGGTTTCTTTTAGAATATCAAACGCGAATTTATGGCGGCGCTCACTCACCGTGACAGTGTTGCTTCCTATACGTGACATCACCGCTTCCCCCTTTCACCCTGCTCACACACACACACACACACACACACACACACACAGGGAAAGAGCTACCGAGAATCCTTAATTTATAGCGGTTCCGGCCGTGAACCCCCGAAAGACTCTCAAGCACAGCCGAGTTGTTTCGGCAAAATGTCGTCAAAAGTGAAGCCTCCTCATAAATATTCCGTGAAGAGCGAGGAAGAGTCTGTCCTTCCTCTCCTACACACCCTTTTTAAAACTCAAAAAAAAAAATAAAATAATACCAAGGCTGCATTTCAAACACACTCCCGAGGAGAGCTCACGGAGCGCAAGCGGGTTTGAAAGACGAATATTGTGGTTTTAGGACTATTTAAACCGACTAGTTTAGGATTATTTTATGGATTCTGATTTTATTTTGAGGTTTAAGATGAACGGATTCGTCACAGCGCTAAAATAGGGAGCGAATATCGGCGAATTGTCGATTCTGGGAGTCCCTGGAGACCTTTATTTACCCAGATGTGTGAAGAGTCCACGTACCTTTTCAAAGAACTACAAAAGAAAGAATCCGCCGCACAATGAGCGATGGAGGCTGATCGAAAAAAGGCGACTAAGTAGTCGAAATTGATTTATTTTACAAAAAAACGTATTCTCGTAAGCATGACCTTTGCAGCAAAACACGTGCTCTTCCTCAGACGCCGACTGGAGATGTGTATTAACAAACTTGTTGTTTTTATTCCGGCCTTTTTTTTTGCCTCTTGTTGAGTAAATGATGTCATTTTAACATTTGTTATTAACAATGACATCATATATCCAACAAAAAAAAAAAAAAAAAAAAGGAAACAATCACATGATCATTCTCTTTAAAAATGGCGCCACAAACACATTTCGGGTAAAATTCTGAGAAAGAGCAAATATTTGCACGAAACGTCACGCGTGCGAGAATATGTTTTTGTGTTAAATGTAAATTAAATCATCCCTGTCTTTATAGTGAATAAAAGAGTGAGTGTAAATGATTTGTGAGCAAATGAATGAATGGTTTATGGGATAACCTTTTTTTCTTATTTAAAACTGTGAATTCATGGAATTAAAATAAATCAATGAATCGGCAGTCACATTTTATGTGGTTGAGAGTCGACAAAACAAACCATCTCCATCCACATTTCTTTTTCTCCCTGTCTTCTTCTTCTTCTTCTTCTTCTTTCGGCTTTTCCCTTCAGGAGTCGCCACAGCAAATCCACCTTCTCCATCTCACCCTTTTCTCTGGATCCTCCTCTCTCACACCAACTACCTTCATATCTTCTCTCACTACGTCCATAAATCTTCTCTTTGGTCTTCCTCCAGACTTCTTGCCTGGCAGCTCCAATTCCAGCATCCGTCTACCAATATATTCTCTATCCCTCCTCTGTCCATGACCCAACCATCTCTGACCTTCTCTCCAAAACATCTAACATGTGCTGTTCCTCTGATGGACTCATTCCTGATCCTCTCCATCCTGGTCACTCCAAAAGAGAACCTCAACATCTTCATCTCTGCAACCTCTAGTTCTGCCTGCTGTCTTTTGGTCATTGGAACAGTTTCTAGTCCAAACATCATGGCTGGTCTCACCACTGTCTTGTACACCTTTCCTTTTATTCTGGCTGATGTTCTTCTATCTCTTCGTACCCCTGACACTTTTCTCCACCCATTCCAACCTGCTTGGACCCGTCTCTTCACCTCTTTTCTGCACTCTCCGTTGCTCTGGACTGTTGACCCTAAGTAACTGAAATCCTCCAGCTTCTTGATCTCCACTCCCTGTAGCCTCACCGTTCCACCTGAGATCCTCTCATTCACACACATATATTCTGTCTTGCTGCCACTAACTTTCATTCCTCTCCTTTCCAGAGCATACCTCCACCTCTAGATGTTCCTCTACCTGTTTTCTGCTCTCACTACAGATCACAATGTCATCCGCAAACATCACGGTCCATGGGGATTCCTGTCTAACCTCATCTGTCAGCCTGTCCATCACCATTGCGAACAAGAAGGGTCTCAGAGCTGATCCCTGATGGAGTCCCACCTCCACCTTGAACTTCTCTGTTACCCCTACAACACACCGCACCAGTGTCTCACAGCGAGCATACATGTCCTGCACCAGTCTAACATACTTCTCTGCCACTCCAGACTTCCTCATACAACACCAGAGCTCCTCTCTTGGCACCCTGTCATGCTTTTTCTAGGTCTTTTTCTCCCTGTAATTAATTGAAAAGCCTCAAAAAGCGCGGGAACGTCGGTCGCCCGTCCGAGTTAACAAACTCCCAATTTCCCAAAGAACGGCGGATCGCATCGGAAACATCAGCGAGAGATGACCTTTTGAACGATCGCGGGGAAAATCCTGCCGGCAGAATCCACAGGGCGCCGCCTTGGAGCCGGCGGGAGCGGCGGGGCGGACGTATCGATGGCGCCCAGACAAAGGCGAACGCCGGTCCGCGTCCCGTCCCGTGTTATTCAGATGAGTTTATTCGCCGTGGAAAATCCAATAAAAGGCTTTTGCGGGCGGGCGGGGCCTCCCCTCCTCGCCCGCTGCGCAGCCGTCGCGGCCAAACACTCGGGGAAATATGAATTATGCACCCGCTTCGCTATTCTGTCGTCAGCCTGAGCAATTTAAGCGAATACGAACGCGCAACCCTCACCTCCCGGGTCCTCCAGGTGCAGGAGCCTCGAAGAGAAACCACCCTCAGCGCCGTCACCGGTTTATATTTAGAGGAAACACAGGAGGGAGTGTGAGGACAAAGGAAAGCCCGGGGTTCGAGGAAGAGGAGATGGCATTTAGAGAAATTAAATCGTGGAACGCTTCACTCCCACGACCTCCTCCCATCATCGCTCTCAGGGATTTTTTTTTTTTTTCCGATCGGAAAGGGGTTATTTTTTTAAATTTTTTTCATTATTTATTCTTTTTTTTTTTTTTTTTTTGTGAATAATGTGTGAGATCGGTTCGAGGCTGCTAAAAGGGTGGAGACGGCAAACGGGGAAAAAGGTTGTTTTTAATCAAATAATCTCCCTTTATATGCTAATATGATGGAACACACACATATATGTGTGTGTAGCCTCACAGCAAGAAGGTCCTGGTTGGTCCAGAAACATGCAAGAGGTTCATAGGAGACCACAAATCGTCGGACGCAGAATCGATTCTGAATGAATGAATGAATATCCGACTCCGTTAGCAGCTAAAGTGCACTTCCGCGGGACAAATGAAGCGGAGAGCTGAGGGTTCGGTAATCAAAACACTCCTCGCCGTCGCTGCGTGTGTGTGTGTTGTAAAGATTTAATTTACTGTCAGGAGAGGGTGTTAGCGAGACGAGAGGTAGCACGGGGTTGTCTATAAATACACTCACACATGTCTCATATTTTTTATATTAGTGGCTTCACTCATCACTTCTCCAGCCGTGCTTGAAAACAAGCCGCCTTCCACTGAACCCGACGCCATCGAGCTCCTAATCAGCCGAAGGAGTTTACAATCACAGCGGTCGGCTGCGCTAAGACGTTTACTCTTTAACTTTTCCACGTGGACACTCGTTGCTGCCCGCACGTGACTGTTTACCTATTTTTTTTTTCACTATTTTTTTTTTTAAATTGAATTATACAGTAAAGCCTTGTTTATCGCGGGGGTTACGTTCCAAAAAGAACCCGTGATAGGCAAAATCCATAAAGTAGAAACCTTTATTTTACAATTATTATACAATTCTATTATACATTGAAAAGAAAGAACAAACCATCTTACAGGCTCATTTGTTTCATAAATAAAAGTACTGTACTTAAGAAAGGTTTTTTTCGACAAATAACTTCTGTACTGTATTGTCAAATAATAATTTTAATCATCAATGTGAACAGAAGGCTTCAAATGGCAGAGATTAGCTCCGCCCACCGCGACCCGAGGAATTGGATTAAACGGGAGAAAATTAAAAATGATTATGAAAAAACAATTGCAACCCTTTTTGCATCCTTATTAAAACTTATCGCTGCTGTCGTCCTTATGTTTTTTTCTTCCTTCTTTATGGAACGAACAGAAGATTCGTTAATTCCGTAATGCCGACCTACAGCCGCATAGCTTTTAGCTTCCCTTAGCATGTCCAGAAGTTTAACTTTATCTGCCATAGATAGCATCTTCCTGCCGCAGGTGCTTTTGTCGCTCCAGAGCGTTTTGTCAACATTATGGGTTTTTAGAGAAACTCGAAATTACGAGAGAATTTGCACGTACGTCATGTAAATTTGTCAAGCTGTTTTACGTACGTGTACATATTAAACTGCAACGTTATTGACGCACAGGTAGAGAAGAAGCGGAGTGACTTTTTAGCCAATCAGAATGCAGAACACAATGCACCATGCTAATCCGTGAAGTAGCGAAACCGTGAAAAGTAAACAGCGTTATAGCGAGGGATCTCTGTACTCCAGTTAGAAGTAGAAATGTGAGCTACTATGGTAACAGCGGGACATAAAAACCTTGTCCCTTTTTGTTTGTTTACATTCCTGTGGTCATTTTCTTCATAATAACACGCATATTAAATGTGTTTATAAGTGATTTTCCCTTTAAAATGCCGCAAGAACAAGAAGAAACCAGCCTCTTGTAAGAGTAACCAACACTCAGGGATCTCCTCGCCGACGCTCATATTATTTTCACTTCGATTCTGACGTCATTTCTTGAATATAAGCCGTTACTTTTTTTCCCCCCACACGCTAAAACAACGATGCGGCAAATTTATGGATTTTTTTGGGGCTAACAAGCTTCACGTCGCTAAAACATTTAGCCTCGTCACGACATCAGAACCATGAAATGACTGTGAAATTCTGAGGCCGTTCGATTCCTTTTAGAGAAACTCGAAATTGCGAGAGAATTTGCACGTACGTCATGTAAATTTGTCAAGCTGTTTTACGTACGTGTACATATTAAACTGCAACGTTATTGACGCACAGGTAGAGAAGAAGCGGAGTGACTTTTTAGCCAATCAGAATGCAGAACACGATGCACCATGCTAATCCGTGAAGTAGTGAAACCGTGAAAAGTAAACCGCGTTATAGCGAGGGATCACTGTATTTTATTAATCTCTTGCAGGAAATTCCTCAGATTTTTTAAATATTAATTTTTATGATTAATTATTATTATTATTTATTATTATTGTGCAGTATTTACTTGTATTTCCTCCCTCCTTAATCACCCGTGTCTCATTTATGTGACCAATGAATGACATTTTCACTGCAAGTTTCACTTGACAGTGAGCTTTTCCTGAAAAGCATGAAATTAACGCTGGGACGCTCAATCGTCGGGCCACGTGCACGGCCACGTGCACGGCCGTTCACCCTCTCATTCACACATCTGGACACGTCAGGGTTTTTGGACCTCGAGGAGAGAAGATGGAGACCTTATAAATCAAACGTGGACACCCGCCGTCCTGAAACCTGCAGGAAGCTCCAGAAAGTAGCTCACTTAAAAAAAAATGACCTTAGATAACAAACTAACTCACTAAAAATTAGCTCCTTGTTCGCGAAACAAAGACAGAAGCGGATCAGCGAAGCGGCGTCGCCGTCTAAACCCTTTGAATCGATCTTAAATGTTAAAGGGACTACATCTGACATTTAGCTTCCTTTAAAAAGCTGACATTGTGGTGTAGTAGTACAATAAAACTCCTCTGAATATCCGCCTTCATTTCTTTGGACAAACTCAGCCCCGGAAATGAAAACCCCCTTGTTTGCCATTGAAGGCTTTTCTTGCATTAGAAACAAAGAGGAAGAAAACAATTCATGATGTAAAAGACGGATTTGCACTTTGGAAATAAAAAAAAAAAAAAAAAAACACGGAAGGGAAAAAAATGTTTGCAAAATGCGTGAGCGGAAGGATTGAATGTGGGAAAAATCAACAACACGACTTGAGGAAAAGCTTAAATGAGCCGCCGAAGGACAATCAATACATTTCAGTGTCTTGCTCTATTTTCTTTTATTTAAAAGGTGTTTCGGTCGCGACGGCCGGCTCTCGTTCGTGACGCGGCGCCGCTAACCGAGCAAAACATGGCTATTTTCATTATTTATGAAAATAAATAATCCAACCACGCGCCCGAACGTTGACGTTAATCACAATCTGACCCAATTCCACACTTAATTTATCCGTCAGCATTCATTCCCTGCGTCGACTTATCGATCGATCGATTATTTGTCCGGTTCAGCTCGAACTTCCCATGCGTTCGCTACGGTTGCTTCCCCGCTCGGCCACAAGGGGGCGCTGCTGAGTCCACTTCCCGGATCCGCCACGGATAATAACAAAGATATCTACATTTCTGTTTTCATTTCTGTTTACGTTTTAGTTTATGACTTCGTCGTGTTCCCCCGTCTGCCACAACACTTTGCAGTTTTTCTAGCTTCCCTCCGGTATTCGTGCACGTTGCTGACCGCAGTCCCGGCGTCCTTTTCCAATCTTTAGTTATCGACGCACATATTAAGCTTTGGCTGCTTGTGTTGCATTTCTTGTTGCTTATTTAGTGCTTTTTCTGGTTGTACACTTTTTTTTTTTTGTCCGACTTGGCATGTTCTCTGTTCTGATTGAGCCGGAAATGGTCGATTTTGATCCGGCAACCTGGGATGCAATGAAAGTGTGTGTGTGTGTGTGTGTGTGTTCCTGCAGATTGAGGGTTGTATCGAGTGTTTCCCTGCTCGCTCCAAACGCAACGTGTCGTTTCAGGGTTCAGATTCTGCAGATTCTGTTTGAGTGGCGGTCGGTTTAACATCCCGTTTAGCGAAAAACATCCTGCAAGTGTCTTTGTTTTCTCTTTTGTTTTTCTTGTTTACGCCTGAAGTGGCGAGACGGAGGCTTTTTTTTTGTTTTTTTATTCCTCGCCGTGACCAACAGCGTGACCTCGCCGCGTCGATTACAACGTTATGATGATGTTATTCGTGTGATCATCCCATTAGCGCATGTCCGTGATAGCATCTCAGCGCTCCTGCGATTCAGCACACACACACATCTCACACACACACACACACACAGCTCGTCACTACCGCGCCAGACCGCCATTATCAATCGTTTACTAGTCAACTTTTAAATGCGCTTAAGTGCGCCTATTACAATGCTATAAGGATATAATTTGTGTGATCATCCCGTTAATGCATGACCGTGATAGCAGTTCAGTGTGGCTGCACCGCAGCGGCATAACACACACACACACACACACACACACACGCTACCACAGTAAGACTGCAATTAGCATACATTTACAAGTCAACTTTTGAGTCAATCCCGGCTGAGATGGATAATGATGTAAGATTATTCCAGGAATCTGGACTCCAGTGTGAATATGGGCCGATATCCATATTTCTTCCATGATCTTCAGAAGGCTCTGATCGACTTTAATTTTTTTTTTTTTTTTTTAAATGTGTGTGTGTGTGTTTGTGTGTGTGTGTGTGTGTGTGTTTATTGACGGGCCAGTTAACCAATCAGTGAGCTGGAAACTCCCGGCGGATTAATCTGCTGAACATTACGTCCGTCGGCGCCGGGATTAGAGATCTTCACCGAGGTTCACCTGTTCTGAAGCCACAGCTGGACACACACACACACACACACACACACACACCTGAATACACTGAATACACTCCTCCCGCAGCCACATTGCCCCCCCCACCTCCCTTCAGGCCGGCGTCTCCCACCGAGGCTGAAAATGACTTTGCTGTCAAAGAATTTTTTTTTTTCATCTGTTTTCATAAAAAAAAAAAAAAAAAAGTCCCCAGAAATCCTTGATCAGTTTTTTTTTTTTTTTTTTTTTTTTCCCCCCCCATTTTTACATGTTGAAAGCCGGAGAGCGACTCAAGGTCAAACCGGAACCGGACAAATTAAAATCTTTTGAGTCGAAGAAGACGAAGGTTGTCGTCGTCCCGGCTCGGGAGGGTTATTTTCCAGCGACTCTGTGGGAGTCGGACGTGATTCACCGCAAAAGGCAGGATCGCTTTAGATTTGATTAGCGCACGTGAATATCCTCCCCGGGAAGTGCGGTGGATTAATCAGCCCGATTATCGCCGCTCATCGGCGGGGTGGAATCGCTCCCCGCGTTTTCGCCGTAAATCCGCCGGATTAATGCAGATTATCGATCCGTCTCGCTCTTTTAATTGCGACGCCGGGAACTTAAACGCTCCCCGCTCTGTCGCTTCTCAATTAGCGGCGCGGCGGGAAATGAATGGCGGCGGGGTTTCCGATGTAGATCATCCGGCGGGGGCGGCGGACCGTCTCTAAATCACCCCACGCGCTGACAAGAACGCAACTGGTCGCATCTGACCTTTGCTGCTGTTTTCAGTTGCCGGGAACTTTCCAGAAACCAAGCCTTTCTTAGCCATGTTAGCTTCGACGCTAACGCCGGGTCTGTTTATGTTTACGAGCTGCGATCCCATCACCGGATTCTTTTAAAAGCTGTGTTGGTCAGCTGTTTTCTCAGAGGTCCAAACCCTACGGCGCCACGGACGGGTTTCCAAGGCTCGCAGAAGAACGTCAACATTCCGGACTTAAAAAAGTTAGCTAACGGCTAACGGGGTTCTTCACGCATGGAAGCACTGCAGGGAGAAAATAAAAACACTCCAACCCATCCGTGGTTATTATTCCAGTTTCCACCTCCATGTTTCCCTCTTCTTTGCCGTGGTTTAATTTCAATCTAATTTTCTGCAAGTGGTCCCTTTCTGCCGGCGCACTTGAGAAACTTAAAGGTTCTCCTTGAGGAGGATCCTAACATGCGCTCAAGTCGAGCCTGGAAGTTTTTAGCACTGCTTTTTTTTAAACTTTTCCGTCCGAAAAGCTCTATAGTTAACGTAATTTTCCAATTATCAACCACTTCTCATAAAGAAACCTCAGTAAACTGGCAATTAGTCACCTTTTAGAAATAGGGTGAAGCTAAAAAATAGATAGAAGCAGTCGTGACATCGTGGGCGCCGACAGGAAGTCCAAATTAGAGGAAAATGGTATAAAAAAAAAAAGGAAGAAAATACTGATAAAGGAGAGCGCAGGAGCGTTATTGGTAAGATAAGATAAGATAAGAACAACTTTATTAATCCCGAAGGAAATTGTTGTGCCAGAGTTACAGAAAATATAACAGTGATAAATAATAAAAAGAAAAGGGAGAATTAGAAATGAAATAAACTATAAAGTGTCTATTTAAACAAGTGATAAAACTATAAGTGTCTTAGTAACAAGTGAGGTAAGGAGTGCACAATAGTATGATAAAAGGAAAAATTGTCGTGTAGCTGTTATGAAATGAAATATTGCACAGTTTTTGTTTTTTTAGGTCAAAGATAGGTTTTTATGGTCGTACAAGAAAGTACAAGAAATGAAGCACGTCGGACTTAAATCCTCCTCGGAACCAGAATCATCTCATTGTTTTGCGATTGCTTGTCGTCTATTTATTTGTTTTTTTTTGCAAACCCCCCCCCCCCCCCCCCCCCCAAAACCACAGCAGGTCTGATGATGAAGGTCAGAACCTTGGGGGGGTTCAGGGGGCGCTGGGAATAATTCCAGAGCAGCCGTGGGCGAGCGGTTAGCATCGCTGCTGGGAAATGAGCCTGTCAGTTCTTGTAGCATCTGGGTGTCTTGTGAGCGCCGACGAGCAAACACAGTCTTTAAATAACTAATGTGCCGCCGCTCGACCATGTGACTCCTCACACACACACACACACACACTTTACACATGGCGTCATGGCCGTCTTGCTGCTTCCAAACACGACGACGCCGCACGTTTTTTTTTTTTACAAATTTACCACCAGCGTTTTCGCTGGAATCGCTGAAAATATGTTTTTTAATTGGGCAAATATTTCAATAATCTGCTGTAGTTGCTAGGAAACAAACACACGTCTCTCAGGCGGCAACGGACGACTGTTTCAACGGTCCGCTAGCCAGCGACCACTGTGATGACTAATCAACTAGTCAGATGATGAACAATAGGAAATAAATCAATGACTCTTATTTACATTTATACACATTTATTGATACTGTCATTGTTGCGCTGCTGTGATAAAAGAATTTCCCCCCATGGGGACCAATAACGTATCTTATTTTTGTGGCAATTAAAATACACTTTCTCTTCTTTGTCACAAAGTTTGTCAAACGTATATTCACTTTAGCATTCAACAAATACTGCAATAAATGTTTTTTCTTTCCCTTCAACAAACTGCACCTTGTGCCCCCCCCCCTCCAGTGTTTAACAAAATTCAATGAACAAATGACTACCGTATTTTTCGGACTCTACGTCGCTCCGGATTATAAGTCGCACCCGCCAAAAATGCATAATAAAGAACGAAAAAAACATATATGAGTGGCACTGGAGTATAAGTCGCATTTTCGGGGGGAAATTTAGTTGATAAAATCCAACACCAAGAATAAATATTTCATCTGGAAAGGCAATTTAAAATAAAAATAGAATAGAGAACAACAGGCTGAACAAGTAAAGCCAATATGACGCATAAACAACAAACTGAGAACGTACCTGCTAGGCTATGCTAACGTAACATGATGGTGAGAGTCATTCAAATAACTAGCATATAGCACATGCTACAACCAAACAATCTGTGCCACTCTTAATCACTTAATCCAACGAAATCTTCTTCTTCCTCAATGTCACTTCTGAACAACTCCGCCAACTCCGAAGGTAAACAAAGCGCCGCTTCCTCTTCTAGCGGTACGTCGCTAACGTCAGAGTCATCGTCACTTGCCGTTCCAATTATTCCGGCCTTTCTGGATCCCGACAGGACGGCGTCCTTTGCTCTGATAGAGAGGCGATGGCGTTGCATGAAGCTTTAACACCAGGAAGCTCCTCCCGCAAACTCATTTCTATTCATCTCCATGGCAACTACCTGGGTGTACCAAACTATCTGGCTCTCCTGGCAGCACCTTGTTCAAGCAACCATGTGTGAACTCCTTCCTCTAGCTGTGGCCAGCTAGCTTTTAGCCCGCGATTAGCTTTTTTCTACATTTCAGTAAGAGTAACCTCTGCTTTCCGCCAGTCCCTTACAAGTTTCTCACTAACTTCAAACTTTCTTTCTGCAGCTCGATCGCCGTTTTCGGCTGCATATTTCACTCCTTCCGGCTCGTAACCTGCAGATTTTCTTTTCGGTGCCATTTTTGTTCAGGTCCTCTCAGTTGTTTTTATAAGTTACCGCGATATTTGAAATGATCAATTTTCAAAGGTATAGAAGTGGCTAGTAGCATCTTTTTTCACAACACACTCCTGCCATGACCCGCCCACGCTGAATTTTGATTGGTCGGCGTGCGTGTGTGACGATCGCTGTTATATTAAAGACACACACATCAGAGCATGAGAGCTCAATTATTTCACACATAAGTCGCTCCAGAGTATAAGTCGCACCCCCGGCCAAAGCAAGAAAAAAAACGCAAGTTATAGTCCGAAAAATAGGGTAAATACTCAGGAGTTGCAACCGCCGGTTAAAATAAACATTTCCAGGTCGCGTCCTGCATGAAACTTTCCCCAAACTTTGGACGGTTTGTTTGGCGCCGGCGTGGCTTCGGCCGCCTCCGTTCCAGAAGTGAGTCGACTCCCTGCCGGCGACTTCAATTGGCTGCGGTGAAACATTGTTTAGCGTAGCTTCGCTTCCCCGCAGGAACGACCCGCCGACGACTAAATTAGTCGTCGACTAATTTCGCCGTTGGCTAGTCATTGCAGCCTTCGCTGTTTCTGCTTCTTTGACTGGCCTCTCAGATAAATGTGGTTGATTTCCAGCGATGTGACACTCTGTATCTGCCTCGCCGCACTGCAAGAACACCCTCCCCACCAAAAAAAAAAAAAAAGAAAAGAAAAAGCCAATTATGTCTAAATTCCAGTTAAAAGGGGAAAAAAAAAAAAAAAAAAAAAAAAAATCTCATTACCAACAGAACAGCAGACAGAATCACTGGAGACAATATAATCTCTTTTCAAGAAATCTTAACAAGCACATTCTGCTTTTTTGCACGAGTAGATTATTAAAGTCATGACAAAAGCAGGAAAAAAATCCCAGTTGAGGTTCTTTGGCTTGTAATAATTAAGATAATCTTCAAGTGCGGTGAATTAAATCCTGTTTGAAACGAGATTACATTGACTTAAAAAACAGGTCTTTGAACCGCTTCCGTTTAGCTTGTTGTTAAAACGCGAAATCGGACGATAGAAGTTCCTCTTTTCGTACAGCCGAGGGTCTCCGTTGTGATTTCGGTAAAGAATGGGAAGCATGGTGAGGATGTTCTGGGCCTCCGGAGGTCGAGGCCTCACATCTCGGTGACCTCGAGCCCTCCCTCGGCGCCGCCGCCGCCCGTTTGAGGTTCAGATTGAAATGTCTTGACAGCCATAATGTGCCGTGACATTTAGTGCAGCCCGTCGCAGGAATTCAAATAACTCAGGTAAATCCTGAAAATTCACCGTCCCGGAGCCGGATTAACGTTCAGGACCGGAACTAATAACCGGCCCTCGGCCACGTCCTCCGCCCGAGTGACTCCCATGACTATTTTTTTTATGATACTTTTATTTCCTTAATTTTTTTTAGCATCACTCTAGTCAGGAAAGTCACTCCGGCAGTCGCAGAAATCGTGGTTTGAAATGCCACGAGTTCAACGCGGAAATAGAAAAAGGGTGAATCCCTAAAGCTCTCTGAGAGGAAAATGAATGACAAATGAGTTTAAACTTTAAAAGAAATTAACAAATAATCAAAGATCGGCTGAGGTTATTCCAAATTAATGTACAAAAAAGTATTCAGTCAGACACCAGTTAAGCCCGTTTTCCTCACTTAAGTTTTCTAGTTTTCAACTCAGATTTACTTCAACTATGAGAAGTTGGAAAGAACGGGTTGGAAAGAATCCAGGAAGTCACATTTTTAATGAATTCATTGTTAAATTCCTGGGTAAATAAGTATTTGTTCACCTACAAACACGCACAGACCTGTAACTTCTTCTTTAAGAGACTCCTCTGTCCTCCATGTTCCCTGAATTAATGGCTTGAACTGGTTTGAACTGGTTATCAGAATAAAAAAGACACCCGTCCACAACCACAACGGTCCACTATGGCCAAGACCAAAGAGAAACCAAATAGTAGACCTGCACCAGGCTGGGATCTGAAGACTGAATCTGCAATCGGGAAGCAACTTGGTGTGAAGAAATCAGCGATGGGAGCGATCATTAGAAAATGGAAGACGTACAAGATCACCGATAATCTCCCTCCATCTGGGGCTCCACGCAAGATCTCACCCCTCGGGGTCGAAACGATCGCAAGAACGGTGAGCAAAAATCCCAGAGCCACGCAGGAGGACCTTCTGAAGGACCTGCAGAGAGCCAAGTAACGAAGGCTACCATCAGTAACGCTCTACGCCGCCAGGGAGTCCAATCCTGCAGTGCCAAACGTGTCCCCCTGCTTACGACAGTACAAGTCCAGACCCATTTAAAGTTTGCGAGAGAGCTTTTGGATGATCCAGAAGAGGGTTTGGAGAATGTCCTATGGTTCAAAATAGGACTTTTCGAGCAAACTCAACTTGTCGTGTTTGGAAGAGAAAGAATGCCGAGTTGCATCCAAACAACGCCTTACCTACTGTGAAGCACGGCGGTGGAAACATCACGCTTTGGGGCTGTTTTTCTGCAGAGGGACCAGGGCGACTGATCCGTGTAAAGGAAAGAATGAACAGGGCCATGTATGGTGAGATTTTGAATGAAAACCTCCTTCCTGAAGATGAAGCGTGGCCGAGTCTTTCAGTGTCCCAAGCATACCGCAGAGGCGACAAAGCAGTGGCTTTGTAAGAAGCATTTCAAGGTCCTGGAGAGGCCTAGCCAGTCTCCAGATCGCAACCCCATCAAAAGTCTTTGGAGGGAGTCAAACGTCACCGCTCCTGGAGGTCTGCACCGAGGAATGGGATGAAATCCCAGCATCAGTGTGTGAAACCTTGTGAAGACTTACAGAAAACGTTTGACCTCTGTCATCGCCAACAAAGAGTACATAACAAAGTATTGAGATGAACTTTTGTTCTTGACCAAATACTTATTTTCCACCATAATTGGCAAATAAATTCTTCAAAATCAGACGATGGCATTTTTCTTCTCATTCTGTTAATCATTGTTGAAGTGTACCTATGTTGAAAAGGAGGTCCTTAAAGGGCACGTCATCTGCATGGAGCCCTAAAGAGGTTCCCCAGAACTCCGGGTCACCCCGAAAATGGCTTCAGAGTCCACCGTAAAGACCCTCTGAAGTTCAGGGACGCTTTTGTGAAAGAGCAGCGAGGCCCAGGAGGTCTTGGACGGCCGCTTGGACGTATCTCCAGCGCAAGGGAATGACGGAAGACCTTCGTGTCAACAGGGACCGCAGACACGTTCTGAAACCCTTTCTCCTTCCGGTGTGGAGCTCCAGGATTGGACTTCACAGGAGAGAAGACCATCTACAGTTCCACCTGGATGGACATCCCTCTACTGGGACTTGTAGGTCTTCAGCAACCTGAAGGAGGTGATGGTTTCCATAATTCCTGCACGTCCTCTCGCGAGCTGGGCCATTTTGACGAAAAAAAAGTCAAGCGAAAAAGAGATAAGGAGCTGCTCAGCAACATGAGTCACGTCCTTGTGGGCTGCATTCACACCCCAGGTTCTGATGCCCGGCTCTGATTCGCCGGCGATATCTGATCGCGTTTTACTTTATTTTCTTCATTTGTTGACAGCCTGCTTGTATCTGGGTTTCAAAGAGTTCCCGTATCTGATATCTGTTTTCACACTTTCTCTGCTCTCGAATGCAAGAGCGAAAACACGTATCTACTCCAGCGCTATTACGAATTAGCGCTGCGTACGAGATGATTCTTCTCAAATGTCTCGATGAAGTACCAAAAAGGGTTTTCCGCACTTCAACCAACCGGCAAGTTCAACGAAATCGGCGCTTCGACAACACTGACGCGTCTTTTTATTTTCTTTTTGTGTATTCCAGGCGACGGAGAGCAAAGGTCAAAGGTGAAGAACGTAGCCCGGTGAGTCCAACACCAACACGGAGAGGTTGCAGAGACAAGCTAGCGTCGGGGATTAAAGAATCCGGGATTAGATTAGCTAAATTACATTACATTATTACATGACATTACATTTGGCAGACGCTTTTATCCAAAGCGACTTACAATAGAGGACATAAGGACTGCAAATAGTAAATAAATAGCTAAATGACAAGATGTGGCTCTGAAATCTGGCTACGCTAGCAAAGCTTAAGCTCATTTCATACGTGTTGGACTCCAAAAAAACAAACAAAACTAAATTACCGACTCAATGTGCAAGATGCTAGCTCCACCATATTATCGCCATCATAGTTTAATTGTCGGCAAATAAATGCGGTTAATATAGTGACAGTAAAAAAAAGCCCTAGCAATGAATTGTAATATAAACTGTAACACAAATGATGGGGTTTTAACTACCATCTCTCTCATTACTATGATCAGATTGTTTTCAGTGGTAAAAGCCCACAAGCCACATTTTTGAAAAAAATATATTTAACCCTCCTGTTGTGGTGGTCTTGTAATAATTCTTACTGCTATAACAGTATAAACTGAGCAAGTTTAATAACAAGGAACTGCCCGATTGCTAGCAAGCAATTACCGGAAAAGTAGCAACAAATAAAGCTAATAAAATCGGCGAGACGTACCCGATGTGTCATTGATTAGCAGGGATTGGATGTCGCTGCATGTTGTTTGGACCGCGCGAGGAAACGGGAGGAATCGGGGGAACCCAGGCAAAAAAAAAAAAACATGCTAACTCCATATAGAAAAAAGGCCAACCTTGGACCTTCTCGCAGAAGAGAAGCGAATTTTAAGATTGGATTTCCGTGGTTCTTCACTTGGGGATCATTTCAGATTTGGTCAGCGGCTGGTAAACGGTTGTCTGCGTGAACAAGCAGGTGAAGACCAACCATCTGGTGGAAACCAGATGGGTCTGAGCGAGTTAGTGGACCGCAAGGTGGCTGCCACCGGCGTACCGGGGAGCAAATTGCTGGGGGGAGGAATATATGGACCAGTGAGGCGTGGACAGTGTATGTTGGGACATCCCATCTGAGAGGGGCTTCCAGACTGAATCAGGGTTCGGATTATGGCTTCATCTCCGCAAAAAGATGGCTGATCTCTGTAAGAATAATTATTTGCTTTTCTACCGCTGTCCCCTCCCATACCATCCTAGGCTGTCCCTCCCCATCCTAGCGTTCCTCGCATGGATTTCTGATTCGTATTTGCGACACACCTTGTTTCTGGATTTGTTTTGATTTTGGATAGAGCACACACTGTTCATCGTCAGAGTCGAACCGAAGTCACACATTCAGGAAATTTGACTGACCTGCCGCCTCGCTGACAGAAACACAACGTTTTTTTTGGGGGGTAACATCAAGAGATAACACGGTATCCATCATATTGAATCATATTGTATTCCGACCCATGTATTGCCATTCGTGTCACGCTGTGAGCTCCTCGCCAAAACCCAACGCACAAATTGAAGAGTCAGAGACAGGAAGTAAACCCATAAGCCCGTAGAAAACTCAATACATCAACGCGGCCGGTGCTTTAGCTTCTATGTTTATTGTTTGCAAATCAGTATATTAGCAAACATATTGAAAACAGCTGTTTTGTAATTGATTGTGCTGCTCCTCTTCACGAGGAGGGGTGGAAGACGGGAGTCGAACTGAGGACGAGGATGACGAGAAAAACGCCTCCTTCCCCCGAGAGCGGAGAGTAAACTGACCAATCCATTATATTTTGACAATAACGCAGGAAGCAGAAGGGAGTTGCAAAAGGTTCGGACAATTTCATGAATAATTCAGGCTCATAAAGTCTTCATGTGTTTGCTAAATATGGTAGCGCTGTGGAGATAATCAATACGGTTCAACTTAAGGAGTTAGATTCAATTACTGCCTTAAAAACAGGAGGAAACCCTGCTTTAGGACAAATGATCCCGGCCTTTTAATTTATCATCAACCACTTAAACTTCGTACTCTTGGAACAACCCGATTAATGATCATAGTTACATTTCTTGGATAATTTAGGCTCCTCGCGAGGAGAAAAGTTAATGCGAGCCAAAAGTCGTGTACGGGAGAGCTAGGCTAATAGCGGAGAATAAATGCTAACAAGAGAAAATGAGGTTTATAGATGTTTAACATGATGTCGGTAACCTTGACTCGGGTTAAAGGGCTAATATTTTCCCATAGATGCAAGAACATGTTTCAAAAGAAGTCAGTAAGAGACGATCGGCAACAGAGTGGTGGTCATAACTGCTAAAATGGGGCGCAGAAATGCTAAAATCACCCACTTGTAGCCCAGGGGTCGGCAACCTTTAACACCCAAAGAGCCATTTGGACCCGGTTTCCTCGGAAAAGAAAACACCGGGAGCCGCAATTACTTTTTGACGTCTGAAATAAAGGTACCACTGTATATATTGCTTTTTATTACCTTTACACTTTGTATAAACAAGTGTGTTGCTTCTGAAATTCACAAAGTATTACAGAGAAAATTAAATTTTATTTATGTAATGAACTCATTTTGAGGTTTGGGCTTTCAGAGCGTGTGGCGGAGCCTTGACCTGAATTTTAAAAATAAATCGGGAAAAAAAACTGTCAGTAAACAATAAAAAATAAATATTTGCAAAATATCTTCATAAATATTTATTTTACCAAGTTTATGGGACTTCTGCTGAACTTCTGCGCACAGCATCTGCAAATCTGGACTTTACCGGCTTCCGCGAGTGTGACGTTATTTTGAGCGCAAAAAAAAAAAAAAAAATCATTTAATATTTCAAGATTACAATAATCTTCCAACTTAGAACTAAAAGTTAAAAAAATGGAATTAACACAAATGAAATACACTTCAATTGAATATTTATTTTTTTTCCAAGCCACTCGGAGCCGCAGTGTAAAGATTAAAGAGCCGCGGGTTGCCGACCCCTGTGCTAGGCTAACAACAGCTAACCAATAGGGGTTTGAGAAGGCTAACTTATCCAAACAGTGGCTAAACCAGGCTGGTTCAGAACTTCTAGTCGGGCCTTCAGTCTGTTTAACACAGTTTGTTCGTCGTCCGCCGCCTTGTAACGCGACGCTCGGTGACGGAAGTCTATTCTAGCGTCGCTGTCGGATCAGGTTTCACACCTTCAGCGGCGCCGCTCAGCCTTTGAATTTACATTTCATTAAAAACCGCGGGCTGGTAGACTCGTGAAATTGGGTTGAAGTTGCATGAATCATTACGTTAAGCGGAAGTAAGCGGAGGAGACGGGCGGATATGATTTATTGATCAAATCGTATCTTTTACGGTGCGTGACTCGATGACAATTTTACAGGCTTTGTCTCCTGTTCCGGTGATGTCAGACGCCGGCTAAACACACCAAAATCAGTTTTTTTCGTCTTTGTTCCGCGTCCAACCCCGATGACCGTCGGGCTGGAGGAGGAAAACAAAAAAAATAAAAAATAAAAAAAAAATATGTGGCCGGGATCAAAGCAGTTTTTTTTTTTTTTTTCCCCCCATTTATTTGCTTTTTTTTTTTCTTTTTTTTTTCTATAAACAAGTAGGGAGTGTTTTGTGCAGAAGTGCATGAAGGGGGAAAATAATAAAAAAAAAAAAAAAAAAAAAAGACGAGGATATTGAAGTGCGAGATTACAAAGTGAGACTTCACAGGAAACCACAGCTCTTTGTGCGAGGCTGTAGTTATAAATATATAGTGGTATGATCCCTCTGTGCCGAGGTAATGGCGCTTTTCTTTTTTTTTCCTGAATTGCATCATGAAACAGACGGAGTCTCGCCGGATCCGATGGCGGATCGTGGAAACACGAGTTGCCGGAGCAATATGTCCTGTGTTATTTTATTTTTTTTTTATCTTCTACACGGAATCGGAGGTATCAAAGGGGATTTTTTTTTTTTTTTTTAGTGTGTGTGTGCGGTAGTAGGATATCGAATAACGTGACACTTGATCTGCTCCCAAACGATGTGTCTACATGAGAACAAAAGGCACCTTTTATAAGAAGCGATGTCTTTGCTTATTTATTTATTTGCCTCCGTCGCAGCCGTAAGCGCAACGTTAAGAGTCCGTTGCTTTGATTAACAATGAATCCGTAAATAATGACCGTCTGGAGAGACGTTTGGTTCAATTCGCAATTAGCCCGCCGTGCACGGATTCGAGGGTGTATTCAGAAGAAATATCCTTGAAGGAATCGGTGTAAGAAGAAAAAAAAAACAACAAAAAAACGCTCGCCTTGAAAATGTAATCAGAGCATGGAAAAGGATTTTAGTGAGGTTGCGGTAGCTTTCTGGAACAATCATTGTTTCTTTGGATTCAATTTAGCATGTACCTCCATGCCTGGATTTTTTAAAACATGTGACATGAACACTGGAACAAATGCTGGTTGTACAAATGAATGCAAAGAGAGGCAGCCGTGGGAGTGATTAGCTCTGCTTCCCCGGCCACTTCCTGTCTTCTGGTTGTTGTTGTTGTAGCAGCGATTGTCCACCGCACCTAAGATAGTCTACATCTGACTTCTTTCTGCGTTGCTAATGAATCTGACTTGTGACAAAAGGAAGAACATGAGGTTCCTTAAGGCTAAGGTTAGCTTCAGCTTCAGCTAACCTTAGCCAACAAGCTTCAGCTAACCTTAGCTGACCAATAAGCTCACCCATAAGCTTCAGCTAACCTTAGCCAACAAGCTTCAGCTAACCTTAGCTGACCAATAAGCTCACCCATAAGCTTCAGCTAACCTTAGCTGAACCTCAAGTTAGCTTCAGCTAACCTTAGTAGCGCACGTGAAGCGAGCTCGTTGGTGGTACTTTGCCTGCTCCGACGAGAGCTTTTTGGCGCGATCTTGGGCCGGCTGCTAGCTAGCTAGCTAGCTAGCTAGCTAACAAGTTGCGGTTGGAGAAAAACTGGTTTTCTATCCCTCAGCTAATGCTAGCTTCCTAGCCGGGACTACAGATGGAAATTAGCTATGAGCTATAATCTGGCACAAAGATCTCTGCCTCTGTGCTTCATGTATTTGTACACTGTTCTAATAAACTTCTAAACAAACAAACAAGCTAGCCGGAGTTGACCGGGACATTCATTTTTGTAACCGAATAGCAACTGGGTTGAAAGTTGATCGAGTGACACCACCTTTTTTTTTTTTCTGTTTTCTTTTTTTCAATCTGAGAGCCCTTTGTTTCCCCACCTTCACTTTGTTGTGTAACAGTTTACTATGTTTGCCAAAAGCGTGTATAAAACAATCGCTGTTTGCAAGGAAGTTCAACAGGATGCAAACACTCCTGGGATTCCATCCAGGGTTCCTTTGCAAGGCGTAAAGCACTTTATGATTGGATTCAATATCATTACGGGACTCGTTATCAGCCGCCGATTCACGGTATTTACACTGCGGCTCGTCGCGTCGCCGACGGAGCAGAAGGCAAACACTTCGCTGCTGCGCGGAGAAGCTAACGCAGGCTTTTTGTTCAACGCGTTGTGTTTTATGTGGAGAGAATAAAGTGCGGGAGAACAAAAGAACACCTGGGCGCTGAAAGTGAATTCCGGGTAACGGGATGGAGGACGTCGGCCGGCCCAGACACAGATCCTCACTGTCTGGGTTATATTTATGTTTAGGATCAAAATAAGCAAGCGTTTTCACGACGTAAGACTGTATTTACCCTTTAAAAGACCCCGAAAAATAAATAGCAAGGAACAGCCGACAATTAGTTTCCAGCAAATTCACAAGAAATTCTATAAAAAGACATTTTGCCAAAAAAAAAGGAGGATAATATCTGAGCAATTCAAATTTTTTTTGAATTTTTTTCAATTCAATTTTTTTTTTTTTTTTTTTTCAAAAGACATGGGGTTAAAAAAAAACAACAAAAAAACACTGAGGAGATTTTGTGAAGAAATAGAAAATAATTTTACAAATTCCTCCAATTTTAGAAGGAAAGTAGGGGGGAAAAAAAAGATGAAATTGCTCAAAAATCTTTAAGGTAAGAAATGTTGCGTCCCTCCGTTTTTAACGTTTAAACAAATTTCCTCCTCCATCTTCATGGATTAATAAAAGGATCCGTTAAGTTGTGCTACGAAGAGATAAATGACCTCGGAAAAATCCTCAAATGGCTGAAATCAGACGATGGTCTCTTAAGTTTGCACACAAAGCCGAAATTTCAATTTTCTAGGCCGTTCTCTATTTTTTATAATTTTTTTTTAATATAAAATCAAAACCCCACCGGCCCCCCAAAAAGAAGCGGCGAATCCATCGCCGTGAACTCGCCAGCGACGCCGCTCCGTCGCCCCGCCGCCGCCGCCAAAGTACGAAATTGGGGTTATTTCATTTCACGGTTCGTACAAAAACACGCACGACAAAGACGCCACGTTCAAATAATACCATCAAAGTTCCACGGGTTCCTCCTCGGGTTCCCCGTTGATCTCAGAGCAACTTCCTGCTGGGAGGAACGTCCACGGAGCTTCCAGCTGAAGGCACCTTGATGTCTCCTCAACAGTTTTGTCATTTTAAACAAGTCTTTAAAAGTCGGTGTCGGTTGCCAGGCGATCAGAAGGCGTCAAGAAGTTTCCCACGCCGTGCAGAAACGGACGACCGTTCGCAGCTCAAATGGAAACATACAAACGTTCAACCTCCGGTTCACTTATAATGATCGTATACATGAAAATCTGATCATCTCAACCCCCAAAAAACACAAGAAAAATTAGCAGAAAGAACCTGAAAATAAAAAATGTATGACAGTGATTTCCAGACTATTGAGCGCGCTTGAATAGAAGCTGCAACGGCTAAAAATAAGAGAATAAATGTGTACAAATATACGCTGCACTTGTCTATAATCCGCAGGAGTCCACCTTGTAACATATTATATATATATTATATATATATATGTTATGACACTTTATAGCCTGACTTGTTACTTTGACACTTTATAGTTTTATTAGTATTTCTTATTCCCCCCCCCTTTTTTCTACTGTTTATACAATTTGCTACTATTATTTTTTATTGTTGTGTTTCACTTGAAACTCTGGCACAACAATTTCCTTCGGGATAAATAAAGTTGTTCTTATATATATATATATATATATACACACACATAAATGTATGTGTGTGTGTGTGTGTACATATAGAAGTATGTATATATACATGCATATATGTATATATATGTATGTATATATATTATATATATAGATATATATACGTATATATACATATATGTGTGTGTGTGTATATATATATATACAGGACTTTGTCAGAAAATTCGATTATTGTAATAGAGTTCTTTATCTTCTGTAATGCAATTAAAAAAAAACAAAAATTACGTTTTCATGATATTCTAATATTTTGAGATTGGATTTTTGAGTTTTCTTAAGATATAAGCCATAATCAGCAATATTAAAATAATAAAAGTCTTGCAATACTTCAGTTAATTTTGTAATGAATCCAGAATGTATGACATTTTTGTTTTTGTAATTGCATTACAGAAGATAAAGAACTTTATCACAATATTTCTAATCTTCCGACACAGTCCTGTCTTCACATACATACACATATATATATACGTATATATATATATATGTATGTGTTTATGTAACGTGTCGCCAGCGTAGAGTCTGTCTTTAACGGCGGCGCCCCGAAACACCAGTCTGTCGATTTGGCGGTTTGCTTTTTAACCCCGAGAACCTCCGGGGAAGGACTGACCGGACCGACCGCTGGTGTCCGAGCTCCAGCAGAACGTCCGCTGTGAAATAGACGTACCGAGACGGAACGGCTCGGGGGGGCGACCGCGACGACGAGAAGCCGTTGTTTCGTGTCGAGGTTTTCGGACTTGTAAGTTGCTTCGCGGCAGGACTGTTTCCCTGCACGTCACCGCCAGACACAACATGGAATCACTCCAGGCTCTTGAAATATATAGCAAAACAAAACACTACATTTGTCTGAAATGCTCCCCTTTTTTAGCCGCTTCACAAGTAAGCGCTGATCTTCTTCTTCATTTGCTTTGGTCTTTTCCCTTCGGGGTCTCCAAGCAAATCCACCTTCTTCATCTAACCCTATTCTCTGGATCCTCCTCTCTCATGTCAAGTACCTTCATATCTTCTCTCACGACGTCCATAAATCTTCTCTTTGGTCTTCCTCCAGACCTCTTGCCTGGCAGCTCCATGTCCAGCATCCGTCTACCAATATATTGACTATACCCAACCATCTCAGTCTGGCTTCTCTGACCTTCTCTCCAAAACATCTAACATGTGCTGTTCCTCTGATGGACTCATTCCTGATCCTCTCCATCCTGGTCACTCCCAAAGAGAACCTCAACATCTTCATCTCTGCAACCTCTAGTTCTGCCTGCTGTCTTTTGGTCATTGGAACAGTTTCTAGTCCAAACATCATGGCTGGTCTCACCACTGTCTTGTACACCTTTCCTTTTATTCTGGCTGATGTTCTTCTATCTCTTTGTACCCCTGACACTTTTCTCCACCCATTCCAACCTGCTTGGACCGTCTCTTCACCTCTTTTCCGCACTCTCCGTTGCTCTGGACTGTTGACCCTAAGTACCTGAAATCCTCCAGCTTCTTGATCTCCACTCCCTGTAGCCTCACCGTTCCACCCGAGTTCCTCTCATTCACACACATATATTCTGTCTTGCTGCGACTAACTCTCGTTCCTCTCCTTTCCAGAACATACCTTCACCTCTCTAGATGTTCCTCTACCTGTTGTCTGCTCTCACTACAGATCACAATGTCATCTGCAAACATCATGGTCCATGGAGGTTCCTGTCTAACCTCATCTGTCAGCCTGTCCATCACCACTGTAAACAAGTAGGGGCTCAGAGCTGATCCCTGATGGAGTCCCACCTCCACCTTGAACTTCTCTGTTACTCCTACAGCACACCGTACCAGTGTCTCACTGCTAGCATACATGTCCTGCACCAGTCTAACATACTTCTCTGACAAGTAAGCGCTGATGTCGTAGTTATTTATGACTAACATGCCAAACTTGGGTGATCTTTTTGAGAATTTCTAGACCATTCTTTGGTTGATTTTGAAGCGTTCTCCATCTGACTTGCAGCAAGCCTTTTGGGGATCTATACGTACTTTCATAACTGCAATGCTAAAAATACACGGATGAATTCTGACACGAACCGTAAAGTGAATCGAAAGTAGCAGCAAGGGTCGACTCGCGGGAACAAGCGGAGGAGAATGAAAGGAATTGGTGGAGAAGATGGAGGTGAGAGTGGTCATGCCGTCTGCTTCGGAGTCACCGACTGGAGGCTCCTCTTCGGGAATGAGGAGGATCTAGAGGTTCAGAGACGGCTTTCCTTGCGGCGTCACAATCACCGCAGGAAGCAAGGCGGCTTCTTTCTGGTCTGTGCTTATACTTCTTGACCTGTCCAACATCTCAGATTGGAAGGCAACTAACCACCTGAAGCTCAACCTAGACAAGACTGAGCTGCTCTTTCTCCGGGGGAACGGTTGTCCACATAGAGACCTGGCCGTCACCATCGACAACACCGTGGTGAGGCCGACCGCGACTGCGAGACACCTAGCGCACGTCGCAGCGGTTGCATGTTCCTGCAGATTCCTCCTTCACAACATCAGGAAGATCCGCAGATTCCTCACGGAGGATACGGCGCAGATACTCGTCCAAGCTCGAGTCGTCTCTGGTCTGGACGACTGCAACTCTCTCCTTGCTGGTGACCATCAGGCCTCTGGAGCTTCTTCAGAACAACGCCTGGTGTTCAACCGTCCCAAATTCTTATGTGCCTTCACCGGCTCCTGGTAGCCACCAGCATCAAGTCCAAGACCCTGGTGCTCACCAATGGGACGGCCCCGTCTTATCTCCAGGATGTGGTCAAGCTACATGTCCCTTCCCGTCCCCTCCGATCTGCCACCTCTGGGCGACCGTCCACCCCGTCGCTCCGAACCCCGGCTGCCGATCCAACCGGTCTCGGCTCGTCTCGGTTCCTCGGCGCCGGAACGAACTCCCAAAAAAGGTCAGAACAGCGAGGTCGCTGCCCATCTTTTGCCGTGAGCTGAAAACATACCTCTTCACCAAGCACTACCCTGCTAATGGCACTTAGCCCCGCCCCCAAAAAAACCCCAAAAAATGATTGTATGTATGCATATGGTTTTGAGACGGTTATTTAGCAGAGTGGTGACTTCTCAATAACGACTACCGGTACTTTGGATTTTCAGTTATTGAATTGCAATGTTTTATAAGTTGCTTTGGATAAAAGCGTCTGCTAACAGACTGGAAGGTAATGTCATGTAACCAGGAATGAGATGGTGAAGATGCTGAGGTTGGAACTGCCAGGCAGGAGGTTGATGGATGGAGAGCGTGCAGAACCCGTCCACCGCGATCCAATGTTTGCAAATGGATAAATAACATCAAGAAATAGGCGGTTTATTTCGGTTACTTCAAGACGCCGCCGGTTGTGACGTTTCAGAGACGGGATAGCTCCTTTCCGTCGCTTGTTCTTTGGCGTCCTTCATGGAGGGGATGAAGGAGCGCGTCAATAATCCCGTTTTTGCGCGGCAAACCCTCCCGCTCGTGACAAACCCAACCCCGTTTTTTTATTTTTGTTTCACGCCCTTAAACTTTAACGGTAACAGAGGCGACCGGACGCTATTTCTGGACCCTCCCTTCTTGGGAGCCCTCGCTGGCCGAGCAGGTCGGGGAGGTGAAACTAGGCCAAGCCACGTGGAACTAATTCAGATAAATGCCCGGATTTACAGACGGCGAGATGAAGAAGACGCCAGATGTAGGTTACTTTGCAGCCGGCGAGCAGCGGCTAATGGAGGCTTGCAAGGACACATGAAACATTTAGTGTGAAAAAGAAGAGAAACGCGTCGAGCTGTAATGGAGGAGGGAAACCAGGCCTGGCAGCCAGTAAGTGACAGATGTACTGCCTAATTTGCTCTTGTTTTCTGCCTTTAAAAAGACAAAAAAAAAAAAAAAAAAATGGAAATTTAACTCGCGCCTCCACTGGAGGATCCAGATCACCCGATAAATTAGCCGCTAGTTGGAGCGAAGAGGAGCTTCGGGATGAAGGCGGAAACCTCGCCGCGAGATTAGAATCACCTTCAGTGTCGGGAGGAGATCAACCGGACGTCGGCGTGGAACCGAGAGAACCGAGGGAACCGAGGGAACCGCCTCCCGGATCATCCATAAACCAAATGTTCTCCGAGCGTCGCCCTGAACTCAAACTGTCACTTTTCTCTTTTCTCCGACCTCCCCGGCCGCCTGCGCTCGTTTTTACAAATTAACCGCTGGATGTCAAAGAGGAAACCGGAACCCCGACGCCGGAGCGCCGAGGAGGCTGATGGACGAGCGTAAACAAGGCATCCATCATTATTCCCTTTGTCTCACGGTGAATGAATGGAAGGACAGATCCTGCATGCGCGCACACACACACACACACACACACACACACTGCACACACACTGCACTTGCTAAACTTAAAAAAACACACTACATGACACACCCACTACATACAGAGTACACACACACATCTAAAAGCAACATGTGATGCATATAACATTCACACAAACACACACACACACACTGCACAAACACACACACACAAACACACATGTACTGCACACACACACTGCACACGATAAACTTACACAATACACTACATGACACAACCACTGCATATAAAACACACACACACACACACATCCAAAAGCAACATATGATGCACATGACATTCAAACTGCAAACTGCACTATATATCCACACACACACACACACACACACACACACACACACACACACACACACACACTGCATATGATTAACTTACACTACATACAGAGTACACACACAAATCCAAAAGCAACATGTGATGCACATGACATTCAAACTGCACTACATATCCCCACACACACACACACACACAAAGTGCACACGATTAACTTACACAATACACTACATGACACACCCACTTCATAGAGTACACACACACACACACACACTGCACAAACACACACACACAAACACACACACACTGCACACGATAAACTTACACAATACACTACATGACACAACCACTGCATATAAAACACACACACACACACACACACACACACATCCAAAAGCAACAGATGATGCACATGACATTCAAACTGCAAACTGCACTACATATCCACACACACACACACACACACTACACACACACTACACACACACACACACACACACACACACTGCATATGATTAACTTACACAACACACTACATACAGAGTACACACACACATCCAAAAGCAACATGTGATGCACATGACATTCAAACTGCAAACTGCACTACATATCCTCACACACACACACACACACACACACACACACGCACTCCACATGCATTTCAAAGAATGTATAAAATGTATACTCCACACAAACTGTACACACATAAGAGACAGATGTAGTACAGCAACACACACTGCCTACACTATGCATCACCCCCCCACCCCCGTGCACACACTCACACACACACATACACACACACGCCTGTGCGCTCCACATGCATTACAAGGAATGTATAAAATGTATAGTCCGCACAAACTGTATGTGCACACATAAGAGCCAGATGTAGTACAGACACACACACACACACACTCACACACACACACTACATGTACATGCAAGACACAAACATGTACAACTCTAAACACAGATGCACTATAGCCACACTCACACACACACTCAACCCACACACTCTCAGCACACTCTACATGACGCACCTGCTACGCACAGTACACACACACACACACACACAACATGTGATGTGACCTTCAAACTGCATATGGCACTACATGCAAACACACACACTACACATACTACATACACAGAACCAACATGCACATGCAATATGTGATGCACACAACTTTGAACATACAAACTGCATACTATACCAGACACACACACACACACACACACACACACACACACACACACACATGCGACATGCACAGCTGTTACAAAGATCACACACAATTCTTTCTGCACAAAAAGTATGATGTTGACAAACTACACATGCTATGGTAGACACACACACACACACACACACACACACACACACACACACACTACATGTACATGTGAGGCACAAACATGTGCGACTAAACACAGATGCCCTATAGCCACACACACACACTCAACCCACATACTCTCAACACACTCTACATGACGCACCCATGACACACAGTACACACACACGACCCACATGACATACAAGTGAGTGTATGCTGCACAACACACACATACACACACACACTACATGTACATGCATTACAAAGGCAATGCAAGACAGAGACAAACAACTCTAAACACACACACACACACACACACACAAACGACATGTACAGCTGTTACAAAGATCACACACAATTCTTTCTGCACAAAAAGTATGATGTTGACAAACTGCACATGCTATGGAAGACACAGATGCACACACACACACACACTACATGTACATGTGAGGCACAAACATGTACAACTCTAAACACAGATGCACTATAGCCACACACACACACTCAACCCACACACTCAACACACTACATGACGCACCCATGACACACAGTACACACACACACTACATGTACATGCATTACAAAAGCAATGCAAGACAGAGACAAACAACTCTAAACACACACACACACACACTGTGTAGCACAGTTCCTGGTGATGTGATGTGCCATCGATTCCAACCAAGTCTGGGAGTGTGTGTGTGTGTGTGTGTGTGTGTGTGTGTGTGTGTGTGTGTGTGTGACCACGACCTCTTAGCACTGCATCAGCTTTACCACTCAGTGTCTTCGCATCTCCCGCTATCGCCATGGTAACGGTGTCAGGGCGAGCCAGTTAGGATCCTTGCAAGAGTCGGTCTGGTTCGCCGCCAACGACGAGCTCCAGATATCCGAATTCTAAACCAATCCATCTTTTTAAATGACAGCGTACATTGTTGTTTTAAATTCCCAATTTCCCCGGGGACTCAATCAGACGGCTTTTCAAATCCCATCTTTTTCCACCTCCTCTGTCATTTGACTGACGGGAGTTTCCCCACTTCTCCTTTCAAGAGAATCCGCAAGAGAAAAAGTTACGGCAGAAATGGCGTTTTTTTTTTTTTCTCCCCCCCCCCCTCGCTGTCACACTGAATTGCATCATTTCACGCATGATTTCCATAAGCGTTTCATTTGGACGTTGTTTTACAGCCTTTGTCGGCTTTTGCCGCCGTCTCGTGTGGATTTGCGACATTTTTACCTCCCGGTATGCTTCGGATCGTTTTCAAAATGATTCCCGGAATGGATCTAGATCCGAACCGGAGCCGTGATACATGTTTGCATCCCGAAGCGGATCTGGATATGAAGCCACAGGTGGTCTGGAGAGGTCAGAAGGCGGGGGTCCTGGTCCAGGAGAACGGCGAGTTTGCTTTTTTGAAAGGCGAGTCGCCCGTCTTTCTGGTGGAAAGCCCCGTCTTTGGCCACTTTTGTGAGTTTACTCGGAACTGTGCCGTTACCGTAGCAACCCGGACGGAAGGAATCCGATCTGATCGCTTGTGGAAAACAAAGGAAGACTGGGGGGATCTGATTGGAGGCAACTCTTGTTTGACTAGCGAAGGTCTGCTATGAGAGCTGCGATGATGGTGGTGTGTCTGGGATAGCATGGTGGGCTAGTTATTTGGACCGGTCCCTTAGCGCACCGGTGCCAAACTCATATGCACCGAAGGCCATGTCAGCATAACGATTAATGTTAAATTAGTCATTCCAATCCAAAATGTTACATATGCATTTGCATGGATGTAAAAAAGAAAAAAAAAAAATTGGTCATTAGTTGCTCCATTACAACATTAATTCATTTTGTATGGTCAGGCTAAGAAACCAACATTACTCCACCAATCAACGATCAAACTATATAAGTGAATAAAGAAATACCGTATTTTCCTGACTATAAGGCGCACCCCACTATAAGCCACAGTCTCAGTTATGTGTGCCATTATTGTATTCAACCCACATATAAGGCGCACCTGATTATAAGGCGCTGGTTTTCTATACAATCCACGCCCACGCTTCCCCCTTTAACGTTCTCATGGTGTTTCTACTACGTCCGCCTCTCAACAACAACAACACACACAGGGTGCACTGCACTATAAGGCGCACTGCACTATAGGGCGCGCAGCTCATTTTGAAGAAAATCTAAGACTTTCATGTGCGCCTCATAGTCGTGGAAATACAGTATATCATTTTATATCAATGTCAATTTGTTGTTTTTCTGGAGGGCCAACTTTAGCATACTTAGCTTCATGTTTGGTGTCAAATTGCTGACGTAGATTGTGCTCTTCGACAGCCGACGCTGCCTCGTAACACAAAAGACATACCGCTTTTGTCTCCTTGAAGCACAAACATGTATTGGCCTTCCCATCTTTGTCGAAACAGCCTTCCATCCGTATTTGTATTTCTTAATTCCACTTGTTGAAAATGGCATTGATGAGGATTCACTGGGATCTAAACGCAGGATGTCGTCACTTGGTGGGTAACATGATCTGCGTTTGACTTATTAGTTTAATACAATCAGACCCTCTAAGACGTTCTTGCGGGCCAGATAACATGACGTTGCGGCCCACATTTGCTCGCTCCCGCTCGAGGGGCTGGAAATCAGGAAAAAGAAAAACAGACCGGGCGGCGAACGAATCGTCCCTGGGTCAATGCAGCCGAAGCACATGCGAGGAAAAATAAAAACAAACAGACTGTCAAGGCATATGGCGGCTATTACAAACCCAACGGCGTGCCAGTTCTGACAGCGGTAGACTCGTAAAAGACATAATCCGATGTCGGTTTCGGGCTGCAATCGCGAAGGTACCGACGATCCCCTCGGAGCGACGCCTCACAACTGATTCGACAAATCCCGTTGCGGATGGAACGCTAACAGATTGACGGAACGAGGCTTTCGGGGTTCGGACGGACGCTCTTTTGCTGACCGAGAGCAACGGACGTACCTTAAAACAAGGCGCAGGAAAATGGAAGCTGCGTTGGGAGAGGCTTCACGGCAAAAAAAAACAAAAAAAGAACAACCTAATGCTTCATAGTGGAGTTTAATTCAGTTTTTCAGAGGTGGATAACCACCTCCCAAAGCCGCCGCCGCTGCTCTCCAGCCTGGGAACTCTCCACTTCATCGCTCCCACGGAGGGCAGGCAGCACACAACGGGGTGGAGGTTGGAGGGGAATTTTCTTTTTTAATTTAAAAAAGAAAAAAAAAAAAAATCCCGGAAACTTGGACGCAAACAGAGAGGCTAATTCTGCTCTCGGTTTTTCGGCCAGCAGTTGTCGCCTGACAGCTCGCCTTTGTATGTGTGTGAGTCTGTTTCTGCTGCTTTTAACAACTTGAAAAAATGAATAAATAAAAAGGGGGAAGATATGCTGCACTTAGACCTGCATGACTCTGATTAGTGTTAATTATTTTCCCGACAGTTAGAAAAAAAAAAAAAAAGCAGAACATGTAGTTTTACTCAAATGAGTGACCTCCAGACGGCAGCGGTACAATTTAAACTCACATTTTCAGCCAGATAGATATTTTTTTTCACACAAAATACTTAGTGGCAACAGCAAAAATACATTGTAGCCTATCTGAGCTGTCATACAACTGCTCATCAGCGTAACGCTTGCCTTCAAGGGCCACATGTAACTAAATGTAGCCTAAAGTAAAATAAAAGTAACTACTCCTTAATGTTCAATAACCCATTCAATTCCAAAATATTACATTTGCATTTCCCATCTTTCCATCTGCATCATCTTTTCTTTTCCTTTTGTATTTGTATTCCACAATTCGGCTTGTTGAAAACGGCACTGATGTGGCCACACTGGGATCGGCATGAATTTTGGGAAATGTAGTTTCTAGTCAATGCACGGGTTTGACTTATTTATTTGAAGACAATCGGACCTTTTTAAGAGGTTCTGGCGTTTGTCTTGTGATGTCGGGCCTCCGGTGAACCTCCTGCATGTTCTGGGATGAACCCGTGGGAACCTCACGCAAACCCTGGGAGAACTTCTGGAGTCCTGGAGACTCCCCAACCAAAGGCCCTCCATGTGTGAAGCCAACCAGGGACCTTCTCGCTGTGAGGCAGAAGCACAAACTAACCAGTAACTTCGCCCTCGGGCGCCTCCAAGAATATATATTTGTTGTAATTCTGGTCATTGTGCTCAGTATCGCTGAGCGAGTAGAGATGGTACCAATTAATTAGTCTGGCTTGACGTCCCTTTCAAGAAATGACACCTAAATGGCCTGGAGATGAGCTGACAGAAACTGCGCAATTAATGATTTCAAACGCCGGGAAGTCAAATTAGGATCCATGAAACATTTCCTCGCTCCAGGGAAAAAACAAAAAACGTTTAATAATGGTACTCTTCTATGTGACACATTTGCAAACTCTGTTAAAATCTGGATATTATTTTGCGTCCTGTGCTCCACGATTCCTGCCGGGCCTCTCTGAACTTAAACGGTGTTTTTGCCCTCCGGCTAGCGTTAGCGTCCGCCGTTAGCCATGTCGAAGTCACCGATAGCGAGCGTCCCGATTCGGCGTCATCCTTCTTCTTCTGGGTTCTCACCTTGAAGCTCTCGTGACTCATCCATCCCGGTGCGCAACGCTTCTTTTTTTTTTTTTTTTTCTCCTCCAAGGACAAACCGAGCTATTCTGAGGATTTGTAGCAGAGGCAGTTGAACAACAGCTTCTTAATGATGAGCCGGGAAAGAGGAGTATAATAAGCGCAGTGGTGCCGGGAGACTAATGGGGAATCTGTGTAACCGGAGCCGGGGCGATAAATCGATTTTCACAGATTAATTCGAATTTTTAACCTCCCGAGAGGAGCTTTTGTTTGTTATGCATTTTTAATGTCTCAGAGCCATTAGGGATCAGTAGGACTTTAATAAGTATGAAAAAAAAAAATCCATAATCATTGTCTTTCAACGTCCAAAAAAGTCGTCCTCTTATGGGGACAATTGGTTTTTGGTTTTTTTTTGCCTTACAGTGTGAGCAACACTGAATTATTAAAAGTTTTTAATTTTGCTAGTACCCCGCAGCTAATGGGGTCTGTCAGGGATTACGGGGCGGAGGGGGGGTTTTAGGCGATTAAGTCTCAACATTCTCAAAGGGGAAGTTTTTGTAATTAGCGGTCTTGTTGTGTCTCACAGTTGCTAAAGAAATAAAGAAATAAAACTGTTGATAAATATTATATCCTATCCACGTCAGTCTCAAGATGTGATGCCAACGAGCTCTTAAAAAGCTGAAGTTGATGTGCGGCACTTTATAGATATCGGCATTAGTATTACACAAGCTAAACCTTTTATGGAAAGTGAAGAATAAGGTGTGGACAACCTCACGCCAGGGGATCGGTATGCTCAACGTCAAATCCACTGCAGTCATTTCCTGAGTGGTCCTGTACCTTCTCGAGGAGCAGGAGGATGCTTAGCCACATGTAGCAAGTGGAGCGATACCACCAGAAGTCGTTGGGGGGGACAGTGTATGCGCAACTGTTACCAGCAGAAGTTGCAGAAAAGTAGATAACATGGCAACGGTAGAAGCTGGCTGAAGAAATCTAGGTCTTTCTTTGAAAGCAGCTCCTCTATGGCAATAGCTTTGAGCTTGGAAGAAGAAGAAGAAGAAGAAGAAGAAGAAGAAGAAGAAGAAGAAGAAGAAGAAGAAGAAGAAGAAGAAGAAGAAGAAGAAGAAGAAGAAGAAGAAGAAGAAGAAGAAGAAGAAGAAGAAGAAGAAGAAGAAGAAGAAGAAGAAGAAGAAGAAGAAGAAGAAGAAGAAGAAGAAGCTGCATAGAGCACATCAGCTAAATTTGAGCACTGCATTGAACCCATCATGGATACACCATGAGCAGAAGGACGTCAGTGTCTTGCTCAACAACACTTCGGCAGGCGAGGAGGAACCGGGAATCAAACCAGGAATGTTGGGTTGCAAGTAGAACTGCCATTTTAAACAACAACCTCTGAAAGGGACGTAGCTACCAGGGTGGACTAGCTTTGAGTAGACTAACAGTCTGGTTGTACTTGGAAAGAGTTGCTCCGTCCTCCTCCAGCTAACAGTGATGGTGTCTCGCGTGGTATGCTAGCATTTGTTTGTCCGGGAGTTGCATGTTTTTAAACTCCCAACATGTGATGACGGTTGCTACTGAACTAGCGGCTCTGGTAATTGCTAACAGCTAAGCGGATGAACATAATAGCTGAAAAGTACGTGCGCCTTCCAAATATGTGCTATCACAAACCAGACTACTCCCACGACGGAAGCATCCAGTCGGATCCCGTGAGAACACGGTCATTCACTTTAAATGAGAGACTGATCCCATTAAAGGTCAAGCCTCCACTCGAAAACCTCACCGTGTCCGGAAACCGGAGGTGAATCATCACGTGTTGGGGAGCCTCTCTAAATAAAATCAGTCTGAAACAGCAGCTCGGCGGATTATATGAATAACTGGCGGCTCTGCGTCGTGGCGGTGTGTTTCGGGGCGACGGTCGGAATCGCTCGTAGCCACGGGAACCTCTTTTTTTTTTTTTTTTTCCCCCCCCCGACTTCAAAGTGTGAGCGTGGCAGCTGGAGGCATCACACGGACCGAGGCACTAAATGTATAAGCCCGTATAGGCGGGAGGGATATGGAGGCGGTCACGTGGCTTCAAGGTCTGCAGGATCAGGTAGAAGGAGGCGTTCGTCCAGCCAAGTGGAGCTGATTGTGTTCAAAGTCATGGGGGGCGAAGGGGTTGTGGGCGGACGGGAAGGGAGTTACAGGGAAAATACCGTATTTTCACGACTATAAGGCACACATAAAAGTCTTGGATTTCAAAAATGTGCAGCGCGCCCTATAGTGCAGTGTGCCCTGTGTGTGTTGTTGATGGTATATAAAAGAACGGGTATGTGCGTTATGCAGAGCATCGTTGTTTTAACAACCCTGAAAACACGGCCGACAAACACGTCCAGCCCAGCTACATCGCTAACATGTACGAGGTGCCGCTCGGTTTTGACACCCTGGTGAGTCACTGGAGAAGAAGGTGACCGGCACGGTAACGATGCGCACAGCAGGGTACGAAAAGTCTTCTTGGAGACCACGGTTTCACTAAGAGTGGAAGGCAGCGCCGGGCGAGTTACGCCACAATTTGCGGATGGATTGTAGACGCTCGGGCTAACGTGTCTGCTAGCGCTGTCGTTTGAGCTTTCGCAAAAGCCGGCATCATTTCCGAGGAAAGTGCCTCTGACAGTGAAGAAAGTGAACCTGGCATGTTTGATGGAGATTTAGCGCAGCTGTTCAAATCTGAAATAGAGGATGAGGACTTTGATGGGTTTGATTTATGACGATTACCGGTAAAAAAAATGTGAATACCAAACTCAGTTTAGCTCCCGCTCTATTTTTAAATACGCACACTTGTACGCTTGTGTGTTTGTTGTTGTTGTAAGGCGGACGTAGTGGAGGACACCATGAGAACATTAAAGTGTGGGCGTGGATTGTATATAAAACCCGCGCCTTATAATCAGGCGCGCCTTATATGTGGGTTAAATACAGTAATGGCACACATAACTGAGACTGTGTCTTTTAGTGCGGTGCACCTAATGGTCAGGAAAATACGGTAATAATAGCAACCATCTCCGCTGGAGAGTCGGATGAAAATAATCTGCGTGAAATTAATAGAAAAAAAAAAATATTTAGAATTGACTCTAAATGAGTCTTCAGCAGGAATCATCCGAAAAATAAATAAAGCTTCTCTCAATAATTAAGAAATGGCTTCAAATAGACCGAAAATGAAAACAACGAATAGCAGGGAAATAAATAATTAGAGGAAATAACCAAAAACGTTCATAGGAAGGAAAATACAAATCCAAACAGGTGTTGGCGAGCGGAGGGTCACGTGACCTCGGAGGTCGCGGAAGCAGGTAGAGGCTCATTAGCGGCTGGAGGATCCCTGCGGGGTCAGCGAGGGCACCCACTGCAGGTAATTAAATCTGCTAAATGGAACGGTAATTGAAAGAGCAGCCTGCTACCTCTGGTTTCTTGTCTAATCATATGGAGAAGCAGCAGATTAAACAAAAAAAAAAAAAAAAAAAAAAAAAAAAACACTCTCATTCATTCATCTTCTTCCATGTGTAATTACGGCGGCGCTCAAATTGATCGCTTAAGCAAAAAAAAAAAAAAAAACAGGAAAATGACAATGGACGTAAACGCCTCTCTATCGGGCTCGGTTACAGCGACGGCGGGATGGAGTGATTGATGGTTTCGCAGCTAAATTAGCGTCTCCCGATCCATACCTGTTTAATTATAACACCCTTCTCGTGCCTCACCTTGAATAATTAATCGTAACGGCGTGTTTGGCTCCGAGAGACACGGCGGGTTAATCATTTCCTCCGCACGCATATTATAACTATTTACAGCGGCCAGACACGTTTTCCGGCCCGGAGACGCCGCGATTACCAAGGACTTTGTCTCCGGAAGGTTGCCTGGCAACGGTTGGTGGCAGCTAGAAGTCAAGGCCTCCTGGTCTGCAGGCAATGACTGGAGCGCAGAACACATGACCCTTGAGGCCTGTCTGGTAGATAGGCAGTACAAGTACTGGTACTTCTCTGATAGATACAAAGTACAAGGTACTTGTGAATGTTGGGTCGATGCAAAAGGTGGAAGATGGAAATGTGCTGATACTTGTGTGATACAAAATACTTCTAGTAGTCTGATGGGCAAACAAGTACTGATACATGTCTGATAGATACCTTGCACAAGGTACTGGTGAATGTCTGACATACAAAAGGTACTGATACTTATCTCATAGATATACGAGTACTCGTACGATGATAGTTGACTGGATATACAAGTACTGATACATGTCTGATAGATACCTAATACAAGGTAGTGGTAAATGTCTGACATGCAAAAGGTACTGATACTTGTCTTATAGATGTACGAGTACTCATATGATGATAGTTGACTGGATATACAAGTACTGATACATGTCTGATAGATAACTAGTACAAGGTACTGGTAAATGTCTGACATACAAAAGGTACTGATACTTATCTCATAGATATACGAGTACTCGTATGATGATAGTTGACTGGATATACAAGTACTGATACATGTCTGATAGATAACTAGTACAAGGTACTGGTAAATGTCTGACATACAAAAGGTACTGATACTTGTCTTATAGATGTACGAGGTACTGGTACTAGTACGTTGATAGTTGTCTGGACATACAAGTACTGATACATGTCTGATAGATACCTAATACAAGGTAGTGGTAAATGTTTGACATACAAAAGGTACTGATACTTGTCTTATAGATGTACGAGTACTCGTATGATGATAGTTGACTGGATATACAAGTACTGATACATGTCAGATAGATACACAGTACAAGGTACTGGTAAATGTCTGACACATAGGAAAGGTGCGGGTACTTGTCAGGTAGACATACGAGGTACCGGGACTTGTCTGACATACATAGTACAAGGTTCTCGTGCTGGAAAGATACAATTGGTCGTGATACGTGTCTTATAGATATATGAGTAACTGATACTTGTCTGAGTGATATACAAGGTACTGGTAGCTTTGTGATACAAAATACTTATAGTAGTCCGATGAGCATACAAGTACTGATACATGTCTGATAGATACACAATACACGGTACTGGTGAATGTCTCGATAGACATACGAGGCGCATGCATGACACACATGTAGAACAATAAATATACGAATAGGGTTGGATGGAGAAGGTTGGTTCTCTGTGTCGAGCCCTGAAGGGAAAAGCCCAAAGGAGAAGAAGATTGCCCTCCTGTAGTTACTGCCTTGCACATTCCTGCTAATGCCACATAAAGTACCGCGTCTCTTTTTCAGGTTTACTTTTGCTGAGTTTTTAAATAGTTTCTTTTCCGTTTTTTCAGGCAATTAATCGTAGTTTCCGGGCAGCGGCTGCTGTTGATTTGTCGCCATCCTTACAGTAAGTTCTTGCTGAAGTAGACAGGTATTCTTGGAGGTACAATGTAGATAACTTCTTGTGGTTCCTCGGTGAACATGAAGTCTGGTAAGGCGAGCTGCGCCCCGTCAGATTATCAGAGGTTGTTTCCCGGATTGTCTGGCAGATCTGAAGGTAATTTATTGCAGATCCTCGCCAAAGTCTGTCTTATTTATCAGCGTGATTTATTGCCGTTTACTCGCCGTGTTTCTCCAGGATTTCTGAAAACAATAACTCGGATTTTCCGAGCCCGCTCTGGCATCTCCGTAAGGGTCGAGCGGCGCCAGCAAAATAAATTAGCCTAATTAACTCGGGCAGCATCGCCTCGCCAGCTCGGATCACCCTCCCCCTACCTGGGTGTTTAAAAAGCCCCGCAGTGCAGCGCCTTCTCGAGGACTTGCCCTTGGTTTTTTCCAGGCGTCCTGCTGCGCCTTCAGACCTGAAGACCACCTGGCCGGCCGCTTGCCGCCTTGACAGCTGCACCTACGTGCCCCAACCGCCCACCCACCCTCGACCTTTCCAAAGGAGTCTGCTCACGAGTCGCGCTTCCGCTCTCCGGCCCGAACCCTTGCGATAACATCACGACTCCGGGCCGTATTTTACGGGATTAGAAGGTCTAATCCGATGAGGGCGTCCGCTGCAGGGCCCCGGCTCGCGATCATTTCCATTAGCGATCCGTCTGTGGGCTCGCCCCTTCATTAAAACAAGGGAAAACGATGAGAAAAATCAATCAGTGTCGCAGAGACGCCCAAGGTGACGTCACCAAATGTCCAAATATGTCCAACTTAGTGTCAAAGAAAGATACAGAAACCAGAGAGTTGAAATTTACAGAGCGGTAATTGGACGGTTGTTTCCTGGACAATTTGCCTGTCTGACTCTTGTTTCCTGCAGATTTGTCACTTAAACCCGATAGAGCTGTCAGAATTTTTCCCTCTACAACCTGCCAATTTTGTCTTGAGCTGCCCTCGGCTCTCTTGGGCCCCATTCCCATGACAACGCAAAAGTTCTGGCCGCCCCACAGCGCGGGAACACCTGAAAAGGCAACGCTTTGAAAAAACAGGTACACACAATAAGGTTGTAGTCCACTGCCATTTGCGACTGGGTCAACAGAAGCAATGTCTGACTCCAAAGTACCCAGAATACTTGTTTTCAAATAAATACTGTAACCTGACAAAGATTTTTATGATTGTACCCCCACCTCGAACTGGTCTGCGGAGTTCATGCATAAAAAAAACGGTCCCCGGTACAAAAAGGTTACTTTTTGGGCACTCTTAGGGTACTTTTTGGGTACTTCTTGTGTCCGACTCCAAGCAGTAACTCCGCCTCCTCCTCGGCCCTTTGCCGTAACCACGTTTCTGACCGCGCTGGAACAGGAAGTTCCTCTGCGCAGGCGCTGTGTTTTAGCTCATTGCAAAACTCACAGCGCCCCCTACTGGCCAGGTACGTGTACTACAGGACCTTCTGCTGTTTCCTCCGGCCCTCATGGGTGCACATAGAGATCAGCGTCTGCGCGAGGGGAAAAAAACCCCGGAAAATGGCAATTGAAAACCAAATGTAACGTCGTCGTAGAGTTGCCTTTCTTTAATCCCTCCTGCTTTGCTACTTTAATCACATCAGACCTTTTCTCATGTAAATTCAGCCTTAAAGCTAATAGACACGCCAGATGTTTGCATGGACAAATCTTGCTAATGTGTGACTTGTTGCGTAGATGAACCTCTTTAATCCCCTTAATATTTGTGACGCCGTAATCTCAGGGAATGTAGGTCTTTCCCTCCCCAGTTTGGGCTCGTAATCCCCCCCATGCTCTTGTACCCGGCCTCCTAGCGGCTTCTGAATATCTAAGCGCTTCCACTCCATCTCACTCCGTCTCCATCCGACCCTTGGTTTTTTTTTTTTTTTCGGACCCGCTACCGAGCTACGCCGCTTTCGCTGGTTCCGAGACAAACGAGCGCCGCCTCGCCTCGCCTCGCCTCGCCTCGCCTCGCCTCGCCTCGCGGGGGGTTACGAAGCGGCGAGCGTCTGCGAGCGATATTCCCTGCTTTCACCTCCCCAATTTATCAGCTTTTCATCCTGAACGGAGAGGACGGAGAAGGAAGGAAGGAAGGAAGGGGGGGCATAAAAGAGGGCCATTAATTTTAAAACACTTTGGATTTGGATGCCGTTCACACACGGCGACGGCGGTGATTTATAACCCGCGTGTTTTACCGCTCGAAAAGACACGCAACATGAAACCAAAGCGTTCTCCAATGGGAGGAAGGAAGGTGGCGACTTCGATCGTTGCTGTTGTGGCTCCGAGGATCTAATGGTCCTCCTGAGGTCGTCTCAGCTTGCGCTTCGCCACCAGAAGCTCCCGAAGAGTCACGCTTTTGTTTTTTAATTCGCGGCGTCGATTGACCCGACGGTTAATGTTGCAGAACCGTCATTATCCATTCATTCCTATTCAACACCTGCCCGTCTCACCTCGCCAAAGTGCGATTTAAAAGTTATTTTCGTGTTAATTCATCACTTTAACCTTTTGCAAATGACAACTTGCAAACAAATACCCGCTTGGAGTTCTTCCCTGAATCCGCCGACGTCCTTTATCCGTCCGCCGGGGGGGGGGGGGGGGGGGGGCGGACAGGTGAGCGCTTCCGCTTGATTCCCCCCTTAAACGCGCCGTTGTTTTGTGTTTTCTTTTAAAAAGCGCAGCTCTAATCTGGACTCCCACCAGACAAGCTCCCGCCTCCCCCTCCTCGCCCGGCTCTTCCTCGCCGCTCCGCTCGCTTCTAATCCTTTCAAGGAGGTGACTCACGTTTCGGAGCGGCCCCTTCACTTTAATGCACTTAAACGGCATTAATATCTGCTTTTGCCTCCTCGGCGGCGGCGAAACGCCCTTTACATGTTCGGAAAGCGGCTTAAGAGCAATTGCCGCGGCTGGCGTCGCCAAACACTGACGCACCGCCGGCGAAAAGCACAATAGTGAAATAGTAATCTTCCACTTTTGTTGTTATTATTCTTCCTTTCACCTTCTTCTTCTTCCCTTCTGCGCCCGCCTGATTTCGCTTTTGTTTCCCTTCTCAAAAGCGACCCCTCTCGTTTGCGCGTTAGCTCGTGGCTTCCTCGCCACCTGGCTCGCCACCCGCAGCGCCGCCGCCGCCATGACAGCCGAGGTCAGCTGACGAGCGGCGTGGGAGGGTCGGGGGTGTAAGACTCCAAAACAAACCGGAGCGCCGGCATCATCTCTTGGAAAGAGAATCCTGCCCCTGAATTATTCAGCGCCCCCCCACTCTGCACCCACACACACACACACACACACACACACACACTCCAAAATAACAGACGGCAAAGCATTGTTTGACATCCCCCGATGAATAATTAAGGCCTGACCTTTCGCTCGCGTTAGAGGTGATACAGGTCGTCGGCTGCGGCTCTTTCTGGGCGCGGTTCGCGCCGCGACGCCACGCCACGCGCTTTCATTGCCGTCGTCTTCCGAGAGGAGGGAAATATTTTACGTGTCTAAATGAGGCGAACGCTCAGGCGGAGGCTAAGAAAAGCAACGCGCCGCCGCCGCCGCCGCCGCGTCCCCGAGGGATGCATTCAGAGATGTAGATGTCGACGCTTCCTAAAGCTCAGCCTGAGAAACCCGCCTTTTGTCGCTCTGCTACCCGTTTGTTCGCGCGACGCCTGGAGCTTTAACTAACCCGCTGGATCGCGAGCTGTGTCTTGACTTCGCTTGGAAAAGAAAACAAAACAAAAACAACCCGGTGTTATTATTCTATAACATCTTTTTTTTGTTTTTTTTTTTCTTTTTTTTCACGCTTTGCTCTCCGAGCGAGGAAGCTGGACGAGGACGGTGTGAAAGAGCGGATGTAGCCGATCCCCGGTGTTTTGTAATCAACTGTTGGCACATTTAAGTGACCCTTAAATGATCATTTAAGAAAAAATAAAATACATAAAAATAGCAACAGGGATTTAATCAATAATTTACAAAGAAAAAAAAATCATAAAAAAAAAAAAAAATCTATTTAAATATTTAATTGTATACATTTATCTAAATAATTCGAAACACGAAACCTTAACCTGTCTGGAAAAACATACATTATATTAACAAACAAAAAAATGTAAATTATGTTTTGCAAGAGAGCAACCTAAAAAAAAAAAAAAAGGAAGTATAAAACAGAACAGCCGGTTTGGCTGAGCAGGAAATAAGCAACCAGAAAGTTATCAGATGGAAAACATGACGGTTTTATTTACCTCCTAATCTGCTCCTGGTTACTAGCATGTTGCTTTTTTGATGCTAATGTTTGCCCACCTTTCAGGAGGTATTTAATTAGTGATTTCCCTCTGATTCGCGTCAATAACTAGCTACTATTTGCACTGAGGTGAAGTCTTGGTACCTGCTGTTTGTCCGTGGCCTGAGTCACCCTTAGCTAGGCCACGCCTCGACGACGCTAGCAGCCAAGGCTCAGCGCGGTATCGACCAGGGGGAAGCAGAAGTTCGTGCAACTCTGTATGACCTTCCTCATTTTCCAGCTTTATTAGCGTTTGTTAGCATACATGTAGTCATGCATTGTCCGGCTCCTACTAATTTTGATCTGAGGAAAGTTCACGTCAATGCTGTCGTTAGCATGTGTTAGCTGCTTAACCCAGACTGTCGTTTGGCTCCGCGGCCACAAATGTTCGTCACTATCAGTGATGGTAGCAGGCTAGCCAGTAAAGCTAACGTGGCCGCAGTCTGGAGAAACAGCTCCGGTTAACAACATTGGTAATATTCAGTTGAATGCAATCTAATGTTTAATTTCCTTGAAAGCATCACGTCAACCTTCCGAGATTTGTTACTTGTCTGTTAGCATGGGTGTGGTCATGCGTTGTCCGTAGCAACTACTGCTACGCTTAGGACTGTGTTCACCATGAAATAAGGCAATGCTGTTGTTAGCGTGTGTTAGCGGCTTAGCCCAGGCTGTCGTTTGGCTCCGAGGCCGCTAATGTTTGTCGCTATCAGTGATGGTAGCAGGCTATCCAGCAGAGCTAACATGGCCAGTCTGGAGAAACAACCGTACCGATTTACCAATGCTAGTAATATGCACTCTAGTGCAATCTAATGTTTAAAGTCCTTGAAAGCATCACGTCAACCTTCCGAGATTTGTTACTTGTCTGTTAGCATGGGTGTGGTCATGCGTTGTCCGTAGCGACTACTGCTACGCTGAGGAAAGTGTGGGCTGCGTTCACCATGAAATAAGACAGTGCTGTTGTTAGCAGGTGTTAGCGGCCGCTAATGTTCGTCGCTATCAGCGATGGTAGCAGGCTATCCAGCAGAGCTAACATAGCCAGTCTGGAAAAACAACTGTACCGATTTACCAATGCTAGTAATATTCACTCTAGTACAATCTAATGTTTAAAGTCCTTGAAAGCATCACATCAACCTTCTGACTCAAACCTCTTCATTGCATTTCCAAGAATGATATATTTCCATTTATTTATAAAATTTGATATCATATTGGTATTTCTTTGGTTTCCATGGCAGGCTGTGAGAGGACCACGCCGACCCTGACAGCTCTCGCACCTCGTCAGACTTAGCAACGGTAACTAAGGGGGCGGAGCCTAGCGAAAGGGTGATTTTTATTTGATTTTTTTCGCTTTATCGCCAAGGATTTACAAGAGGCCGCCAGCGGCTGTTCAAGTCACCTGATTGCAGGAAGGCGAGGGAGCTGATTGGCGCACACTTATAGAACACGGTTATTATGACA
>NC_141310.1:13177500-13192500 GCF_037954325.1 Fistularia commersonii
ATAATTGAAAAAAAAAAAAAAAAACTCCCGCGTGTCAACAATGAAACCAAAATGGCAACCGAACATAAATCGGTAAAAAAAATTGTTATAAAAAAATTGAAATGATTTTGAAAAATTCCCTGAATAATTAAAAAAAAAAAGCCAAACTCCCGCGTGGAAATGATCTGGAAATAAACGGTTGATTTAAAAAAAAAAATTGATAAAAAAACAATAAATTATTTTTGAAAAATTCCTTGAATTATTAAAAAATAAAAAATAAACTACCGCGTGAAAATGATCTGGAAGTAAACGGTTGATTAAAAAAGATTAAATAAAAAATTATTTAAAAAATAATAGAAATGATTTTGAAAAATTCCCTGAATAATTAAAAAAAAAAAAAATCCAAACTCCCGCATGGACATGATCTGGAAATAAACGGTTGATTTAAATAAAAAAAAAAAAAAATAGAAATTATTTTGAAAAATTCCTTGAATTATTAAAAAATAAAAAATAAACTACCGCGTGAAAATGATCTGAAAGTAAACGGTTGATTTAAAAAAAAAAAAAAAATTGGTAAAAAAAAATAGAAATGATTTTGAAAAATTCCCTGGTAATTGAAAAAAAAAAAAAATCCAAACTTCCGAATGGAAATGATCTGGAAATAAACGGTTGATTTAAAAAAAAAAAAAAAAAAATGGTAAAAAAAAATAGAAATTATTTTGAAAAATTTCTTGAATTACTAAAACAAAAAAAAAATTAAACTCCCGCGTGAAAATGATCTGGAAATAAATGGTTGATTTAAAAAAAAAAAAAAAAAAAAAAAGATAGAAATGATTTTGTAAAAATCCCTTAATAATAATTGAAAAAAAAAAAAAAATCCAAACTCCCGCGTGTGTCAACAATAAAACCAAAATGGCTCCCGAACATCTAAATCCTTTCTTTCCCCTCCTTGCATCTTTGCAATGAGCTAACGCTCCTCTACACACACCTTCCCCCTCCTCCCTCCCACCATCACACACACACACACACACACACACACACACACTGAGACACACACTGTACCAGCAGCCCAGCTGGGCTTGGCCGGCTCTCTTCCTCTGGCCTCTCTGGACCATCTGGAGAGGCTGGTCCTCGCTCGGCTGGTCCCTCGCCAGCCGCCCGGCCCCCCCCGGCCCCCCCCGGCCCCCCCGGCCCCCCCGGGGGTCGGCGCCGCTCCTTCAAGCACAATTTGTACGCGTCAAAGCTCCGCTGTGTGCCCGCTGACCCAGCTGAGCGAAGTCGCCCAGTCCCACGCTTTTTCCCCCCCCGACTCAAAAGGAGGCTTATTCTGCCCGGGTGACACCTGCAACCCCCGGATGGAGGACGCCGCCGTAATTGATTAAAACCGCCGAGCAAACGAACTGGCCGCCGGAGCCGTGTTTATGAGCTTTCCCTTCCCCGGTGAATCACGGAAGACGTTTTCCGTCGGGCGGATCGGACTCGATTACGTCCCCGAGGTTTCAGAGGAGGGAAGGAACAGCAACAACAACAACATCATCTGAGAAGATCCGAGCGGATGTCAGCTCAGAGCGGACGGGTCAATCGCAATTAATATCCCTAATTATTCTCGTAAATCACCCGTGCGCCTTACGTGTGAATGCTTGTGCTTACGGACCTCCTACCAATTTTATGTAGCACAGTGCGCTCAAACATCTGTCAGAATGTTTCCAAAATTCAATCGATCGATTGTCAAACCGTTCCCACCTGTCGGTCCTCGCTTGAATATGGGTTCGGATGTCAGACGACATCAGGTAACTAATTATGTAGTTCTGGAATACAACCTCGTGCTAATTTCAGGTGTCCGCTATCGCTGGCAACCATACACCAGTCAGAGAACAGGACTTGTATGCTCACCTCCGGTATGTACTGCGCTTCAACACAGTATTACTGAGGACCCCCAAAAATGGTGCCTGTTAAGAGAAGCGTGAATTCAAACTGGAGGCTATCAGTCACGCAGTAGATGATGGGAACCGAGCAGAACATGGATGGATCAACGGTACGGAAGTGGAGGAAGCGAGCAGATGAGCTGCGCCGATTAAAGGAGAGCAAACAGAGTTTCCGAAGGAACAAAGCGTTTCATTTGGCCTTATATACCATATCTTTTATCATGCCGCCTGATAACGCGGTTCGCCTGATGCTCCGCAGAATCCGGTACTCTCCTCTGTCGGTGGTTCCGATCGAGGCGTCGACTCCGGCGCTCTGCCGTTGAGCTTTGCTCGGACTTTGGTCCGGATGGAAACCCTTCACGGAGACGTCTAACTATTCAAAAGTCAAACAAGCTTACAGTCCCTTCCAGAAGCATCGAACCGGCCACTCTCCCTTTCCAACTTCTGGGCAATTCAGGGTCTCCAATGAACCTCCTGTGTTTTTGGACTCCAGGAGAACCCGTGGAGAACTTGGAGACTCCACACAGAAATGCCTTCATGTGGGAATCCATCAGGAGAACCTCTTCGCTAACCGCTGCGCCACCGTGCCGCCCGGTTTTGGACCGTTGGTGACCAAAACGCAGCGTCTTCACAACGTCCGCCAGATGAGATGTTCCATGTGTAACGTCCTTCTGATAAGCAGACACTTGTCAGACAGGGAACAGGTTGCCCCTGGAGATAAATCAATCTTTATGATGCTAAACAGCCTTCTTTCTCAGATTACATGACATTAACGGAACTGATAGCGGTCGCTGTCGACCGACCACCCGACAGTCCCGTTTAAGACAACCAGCTCCAGCCTCTTTCATGGTGGATAAGATAGAAGATAAGAGAAGATAGGCTCTATCGATTCCCACGACGGAGAACTTCAGTCGCCACTGCGGCACCTCGGGGTGGAAGAGTGTGCGAAAGAAGCGTTTCCGACTCCGAAAACCCAGAATCGGTGGTGATCCGGCCGCTATGAAACCCCTCCCGGCGATTTCCCGGCGTCCTTTATGAACAATCTGTCCTCAAAAGACTCGAGCTTTCTTTGCCACCAGTTTATTGGCCAAATTACCGAATATATCTCCGTTCAAAAAGCGTCTCATGTCCTTTTAGTCCCCTAATTAATCAGCCGGCGAGTTTCTGAACCGCCGACGGACGACGACGAAGGAAAAAAAAACCAGAATGGATCCCCTTAAATCACATTTTTTGCTCCAGAAAGGAGAAAGGAAAGGGGCGACCGGCGTCGAATCAACACACAAAAAAACATCCAAAAAAAACAGAATCCAACTTATTAGCAGTGCTGGGATGGATCTCTGACCCAAAGACACTAAATATCATTCTTTTTTGTTTGTTTTTTGGCGAGAGGAAGTTCAAACGAAGCACAAACACAACAAGAAGCCGACGGATGGAGGAAATACAACGACATCCCTGCGCGGAACTAGTCGCTAAAAAAGCAGAGTTCCCCAAACATGTAGACAAGCTCCCTCAAACCCCAACCAGAAGTCGTCCCCAACTTCCGCTCGCAGTCAAACTGCTGGGAAATGTAAAGGAAGTCGGGTAAAAACAGGAAATGACATCATAAGCGCCAAGTGACCCCCGATTGATCGACTCACCTCTTTAACCGCCGTGTAGCGGATCGGCGGCGGCGCTCCGGAGTGCGCCCGGGGTCTTTGCCTCTTGATTTTGTCGACGTGTACGACGACACAAAGGAAGAGGCGGGAGGTAGTTTTTTGTTTTTTTTTTTCTTCTTCCCCCCCTCCCAACACGCCGCCGCCGCCGCTCGGGAGTTTATCAGGCGGCAGCAGACGGTGAAGCCGGCGGCCGACACAAACCCTCCAGTCACCCGTCCCTGCACAAAAAGACTCCTCTGCGAATATTCTCGCGCAGCTCGTTACAACGTGTACTACGACTCGCGGCGGCGGCGGCGGCGGCTTATCGTGAGCCTTCACTCGCCGGGTGCAGCCGGTCGGCGGCGTCTGACAAGAACATCACAACAACTACAACAACACAACCGCCGCTCTGCAATGATCCCAATATTCCCCCTCATTTATCGATTAAGTTTGGCGGGATGGAAGGCGTCCCGGGGCGGAGGTTGACCCGGGACGGGAATTCGGTCGGCGGGAACTCCAGGTTTGACTCGGAGGAGCTTCTGGAACCTCCAGTTTGGGACAAATCCTTGAAGGTTCGCACTTTCTAGCAAGTTTTCCTCCCCTGATTTAGTCTGGAAGGCTCGCCACGGTTCGGGCGATTCTCTGGGATCGTTAGCCAACGGATTTGCCTCTTTACGGGACGTTCTCGAGACGTTCCCATCGAGGCAACGGTAGCCGGACGAGGGAGCTTCTCCTCGGGAGCGAGGAGGTTGCAGAAGATGTTCTGGAGATAGAACAAGCTGAGATGGTTCGGAGGAGGGAGGGGATCCAGGTGGAAGGAGGGTTGGAGGTCCAGAAGGAGACCACAGAGGAGGTTCATGGAGGACGGGAAGGAGGACGGGGGGTACGAGAGGGAGCTGATGGACGGACTTTTATTTTGGGACTTTTCAGCCGTAACTAATCGATGACAATATCTCGTCAATGTCGCGGATGATCGATCCGTCCGAAGGTTTTTCCCGTCTCGTCTCGGACGACGACCTCGGCTCTTCTCAACTTTAGTCCGTCCCAGAGAATCGGCGAGGACGGGCTCGTTCGGGGAGCCGATCGATCGATCGATAGATCGTCCTTTTACGAGCCCGATCGATCCGGATCCTTCCGTTACCGATCAACAGGCGGGTCCGTGAACGCAACACAACGCAAACCCCGCCATCCCACGGACGGACGGACGGACGGACGGACGGACGCGGGGGGACGCAAACGCACCACCTGGCGGCGGTTCGGCGCAGCGGCGCCCGGCGGTTTACCTGCTTCAGGCTCCGGGAGCGGCCATCCGGAGCGGCGGCGGGGCGGCGGGGCGGCGGCGGGGACGGTGTCCGCTCCGCGTCCTCTGCAGCGGGGGGGCCGGCCGGGGCTCCCCTCCCTCCGTTCAGCACCACGGAAAGCGAGTCCGGGAAGGGAAATGATGCAAGTTTCTCTCTCTCTTTTTTTTCCCCTGCTTCTCTCTCTCTTTTTCGGTTTCACGCCTCCGGTAACGCCTCGGCGGCGCGTCTCCCCGGTAGAGTTGGATCCCGCGCCGGTGCCTCCTCGAACCGCCTCCTTCTCCCTCTCTCTTTCTTTTTCTTCTTTCTTTTTTCTTTTCCGCGCGTCTCTGTGTGTGTGTGTGTGTGTGTGTGTGTGTGTGTGTGTGTGTGTCCAATCACGATCTCCCCTCCCTCCCTTCTTTCTTCCCCCGTCGCTCGCTGCGCAACGAAGCCCCGGGAGAGCGTCCGCGGGCCGGCCGGCGCGCCTCCGTGTCCGCCCCTGCTTTGGTTATTATTTCATTTATTGCTTTGTTTATTCTCTCTCTCTCTCTTTTTTTCTTTCTCTCTTTTTCTTTCTCTCTCTCTCTCTCTCTCTTTCTAAGAGACCTCCGGTGCGCAGAGGCGTCTTTTGTCTTTGCCGGAGATGCTGCTCCTGATAAAGAAGGGAGGAGGAAGAGGAGGGTGGATGATGGGGGGAGGCGAGTCGGTACGGAAGTGGAGCAGAAAAAGAGAGAGAGAGAAAAAGAGAGAGAGAAAGAGAGAGAGAGAGAGAGAGAGGAGTGTCTTCGGACTTCATTTAAACCCTCCTTCTATTTCTCTTTTCTCACCGGACGGCGGGAAAGTGGCGGTCGTACCGACAACTAACCCCCTTGTCAACTTCACCCATCCACTTCCGTGTGTGTGTGTGTGTGTGTGTGTGTGTCGGTAGTGTGTATCCTCCGCTGGGAATCGCCGTTGAAGCGAAAAGGAGTGAATGCGAATTTCTTTCCGATGAAATTGAAAGGAATCGATGAAAATGAAGGAGTTCGAGATAAATCGATGATGGGAAGAAAAGTGATCATTTCAATAAATGAATGATTATCTGATGGAAATAGGTTATAAATCAATAAGTCGGCCTAAAATGATGGATTGATGACTTAATAAACGACTTCGAAAATTTATATATATATATCCAAGTTCAATAAATCCACAAAAATTCACAAGTTATAAAAACAATCCATAAAATCACTAAATGAAGGAAAAAAAAACAATAAATTATGAATACATCTATCAACAAAAATGGCAGGTAATCTCCATGCACTTGAAATGACAGCGGAAGTAAAATTAAATAAACGATAAATCTAATAAATCCACAAAAAAAGAATGAATGCAAATTGAAATAAATCAATGAAAATAAGTTGTAAATAAATGAATGACCAAAATATATTGATGATCATTGAAATAAAGCAACGGATGCAAATAAATGAAAGTGGATTAGTTATATATAAATAAATCCAAAATAAAGAAGTGACGCGTAAAGTTAACCCACAAAAAGTCTAAATAACAAAATATAGTCCGAATTTCCTCCTTGAAATCACAGCTGAAGCAAAAATAAATAAATCTAATAAATTTCAAAAAATAAATTAATGCTATTTAAAATAATTCCAAAAATCTATCAACGACAATTAAAATAAATAGAAAAATGAAATCAACGCAATTTAAAGTCAACCACCAAAGTCATTCCGAATGAATCTATTAAAAAAAAAAAATCAATAAAAAACAAAATAAACCCAACAAATATCAATGAATTCTAAAAAAAATGAACCAACAAAAAGAAATGATAATGTATTTGAAAAGAGAAATATACGGAGAAGAAATTACATTTCAGAGGATGAAGTGAGGTTGTTTTATCACTGGTAATTTTTAGTGCCGTTCTGAGCGTCTACATATAAAGCATATAAATATACATATAAATATGTCCTTATATGAGGACAAAAGGTAGAAAGCATGAAAATGTGACCCGGCTGCTTGGCAAGGAGGTACCAATGCTAATGCTAATGCTAATGCTGAGACTTAGCCACAGGTTGTCAGCAAATGCAGCCAGTGACTTTAACAGTGATATTAATAAACAGCTAGAATTAAACGCTAATGAATGCTGCTGTGTCTGTACTGGAGTACAGCGATCCCTCGCTATGATGCGGTTTACTTTTCACGGTTTCGCTACTTCACGGATTAGCATGGTGCATTGTGTTCTGCATTCTGATTGGCTAAAAAGTCACTCCGCTTCTTCTCTACCTGTGCGTCAATAACGTCGCAGTTTAATATGTACACGTACGTAAAACAGCTTGACAAATTTACATGACGTACGTGCAAATTCTCTTGCGATTTCCAGTTTCTCTAAAACCCATAATGTTGACAAAACGCTCTGGAGCGACAAAAGCACCTGCGGCAGGAAGATGCTATCTGTGGCAGATAAAGTTAAACTTCTGGACATGCTAAGGGAAGCTAAAAGCTACGCGGCTGTAGGTCGGCATTACGGAATTAATTAATCTTCCGTTGGTTCCATAAAGAAGGAAGAAAAAACCATAAGGACGACAGCAGCGATAAGTTTTAATAAGGATGCAAAAAGGGTTGCAACTGTTTTTTCATAGTAATTTTTTTTTTTCTCCCGTTTAATCCAATTCCTCGGGTCGCGGTGGGCGGAGCTAATCTCTGCCATTTGAAGCCTTCTGTTCACATTGATGATTAAAATTATTATTTGACAGCACAGTACAGAAGTTATTTGTTGAAAAAATCCTTTCTAAAGTACAGTACCTTTATTTATGAAACAAATGAGCCTGTAAGATGGTTTGTTCTTTCTTTTCAATGTATAATAGAGTATTTAATTGTAAAATAATTGTAAAAAAAGGGTTTCTACTTCACGGATTTTGCCTATCACGGGTTCTCTTTGGAAGGTAACCCCCGCGGTAAACAAGGGTTCACTGTTCTCAGAGTACACAAGTACACTGAGGGGTTGAGGAGTGAGTCTTTGAGGAGGCGGGATGATGTTTACATCGCTTGCTAAAGACGCTCCTTGTGTTTGGATCAGGGCGTGGCGGTGAGGAACCTCCAGCCGGAGGACGCCGCCGCCCTCTGCTGGCCCACGCCGCGTCCCCCCCCCCCCCCCGGGTTTTGGCCGAGCCGACGGGACGCCGCCGGCGGCGCAGCAGCAGCAGCATGTAAGTGGGCCAGAGGGCCGAGTTCTGCAGGTGTTGGAGAGTTGAGGGGGGCTGGAGGTCTGCTGGGACCGCAGAAGCTACGCCGCTTCATGGCGGCCGCCGGGAAGAACGCCCGCTCGCACTTTTTGGGTTCTCGGCTTATCGGGGGGGGATTTTTTATTTTTATGTCTCCGGAAGTCGGCCTGGTTTTTCCAGCGAGGAGGAGGAGGAGGAGGAGGAGGAGGAGGAAGAGGAGGAGAAAGAGGAGGAGGAGGAGGAGGTGGAGGAGGAGGAGGAGGAGGAGGAGGCAACAATGTGCTCTACATTTTCAGATGAAGAGCCTCGTATGAGATCCACTCCTGTGTTTGGCTGCTTTTCACGGCCAAAGACCAAACCTGAGCTTCTCAAAAACATTTGGAAATATTCTATGAGCCGCACCCTTCAGGGCTGGACACAGCCAATCATCTGCCTCCATCTCACCCACAGCCAATCATCTTCTTCCGTCTCATCCACAGCCAATCGTCTTCTTCTGTCTCACCCACAGCCAATGATCTTCCTCCATCTCACCCACAGCCAATCATCTTCCTCCATCTCACCCACAGCCAATCATCTTCTTCTGTCTCATCCAAGGCCAATCATCTTCCTCCATCTCATGCACAGCCAATGATCTGCCTCCATCTCATGCACAGCCAATCATCTTCCTCCATCTCATGCACAGCCAATCATCTTCCTCCATCTCACCCACAGCCAATCATCTTCTTCTGTCTCATCCAAGGCCAATCGTCTTCCTCCATCTCACCCACAGCCAATCATCTGCCTCCATCTCATGCACAGCCAATCGTCTTCCTCCATCTCACCCACAGCCAATCACCTGCCTCCGTCTCACCCTCTCCCCGACAGCTGACTTCCTGTCCTCCCCTCCGTCCAAGAAGCTCCTCTGTTCCTCCTCTAGACCTCCAAGAAGCTCCTTGTCCTTCCACCAGATCCTCCTGTGTCTCCGAGGCCAAACCATCTTGATCTCCAAACATCTAAACATCTGCTGGGCTCCTTCCTGACGTCTCCTCAGAAAGCGTCCTTTCGAAACATCAAAAAGTAGCGTACAAGAACGATCGATAACGAATGACCCCAAACAGAAAACGCAAATCTGTAGAAAATAAAACCACAAAGAAAATTCCCCGGGGTGAGAAAAACGATTTAAAAAGAAATATTGATCGGAAGACGTGCAGGAAAACACGACCCGGCGGTTTGGCAAGGAGGCACCAAAGCTAACAACGGAAAATGCTAATGCTAAGACTTAGCTACAGGTTAACAACAAACGCAACCTGTGACTTCCTGACGCGCTAACTGGAATCCGCTTGCGATCCAATTTAATCCCGAATGGATTAAGATTAAGAAAGAAATTAATAATAAATAAACCTTTTTTGTACCCCCGGGTGAAACGGCGAGAGGGGTCGCTAAGAGCGTCCGCGGTCACGCCGCCGCCGTGACGGCCCTTAATGGACACGTCGCGCTTGGACAGGCGGGATGCTGATGGATCGCGGCGGCGGTGAACATCGGCGCCGCTCGCCGTCCCAAAGACAAACAGCCCCCTCACGGCGAACTCATCACGCCGGCCCCCCCTTCGCTCATCGCTCATCCAGCGCCGCCTGCACCCCGCTAGCAATCAATAGTGTTTGGGCTCCGCCGCCGCCGCCGCAGATCACTGCTAATCTCAGGGGTTTCGGGGCGGCGTTACAGTGAAAAAAAAGAACTCCCGTCCAGGGTGCTAATAAGTACATGCTACATCTCCATAGCTCGCGTCTGCACGCTTTCGTTCGAGGACAAAAAAAGTTTAAGGCTAATGCTAAAGTGCCGACTTGCGCGCGAGCTTGTTCCCAGTAACCTCCCCCGAAACTAAGATAAAGCTAGCGTCTTCGGAGCATACCGAGTGAAGGTGAACAAGCCGCCTCCCTATTGGGTTTGCTTCGTTAAGCACTTCCCAAATCAAAGAAACAAGCAAAGCGCCAGAGATGGAAGGTCACGAGCGCACTCCAAACAAATGCGTCGGATACGAACGGAAGCCTTGACGGCGCTACGAAAACGCGGTCAAATGTCAGGAACACGAGAAACAGAAGGTCCCGGACGAGCTTTCGGATCCTGTCGAGACTAAAGAGATTGCTGAGATTGCGACGTTACTCCAGATTAGACTGGAGTCGTCCTTGAATCGTCCTGCAGCGCGGAAACGTCAAGAAACCACAGCAGAAAGTGGACAGTGCAAGAAAATGGATCAAAAACTAAACATAAACAGTGTAAACAAAACATATAAACAGATTGGATGTTTAACAACTTGCACCTTAATACCGCAATTTCCGGACAATCAGCTTTTATTCTTCATAAAATCAATATTAAATATGTTTAGAACTTGCTTTCCCTTTAAAATGCTGCACCGACAAGAAGAAACCAGCGTGTTGCAAGAACGTGTTGCAGGAAACTCCTTATTTTCAGGTCGATTCTGCCTTCTTTTTTGAAAGAGATGCCGTCATTTCCGGACTATAAGCCGCTACTTTTTTCACACGATTTAAAGATATTAAACAACAACGCGGCTGATTTTACGGATTTTTTTTTTTTTTTTTTTTTTACGCAAACGAGCTTCACTCCGCCAGACACGTTTATCCTCGTCACATCGGACCGATGAAATGACCGTGAAATTCTGAGGTCGTTCAATTCCGACAGCGAAAAAGATGATTTTAATGGTTTTAGCGCGCAGGAGGAGGACGGAGATAGCCATCAGCTGGAGGAGGACAAAGCACGGATAGAAAATGGATGGACTTATTTATTATTCATCTTTTTCATCAGCCGTGTTTCAGCCACCGTTCGGTTAAAAAAAGCATTTCCAGTACGTTTTTCTGGATGTTACGTTTCTTTAAATATCTCTTGTTACACCTGCGGCTTATAGAAATGTGCGGCCTGTATATTTACACTTTTATTGATTTAGCTATTTTTATCCGGTGCGGCTTATATTCAGGTGCGCTCAATAGTCCAGAAATTACAGTATATTTATCACTCATTTGCATTATGCTGGTTTTTTTCATTTATTTTCACCGGTTTTAGTTGTTTTGTTTTTTTAATGATTCAAAATGGCTGCATTGTCACATTCACTATTTTTAAAGGCTCATATTCAGGTGCTCAATAGTCCGGAAATTCCGGTAATACGTAATGCGACAATATATACCGTATTTTTCGTACTATACGCCGTGCCGGATTATTAGTCGCACCAGCCAAAAATGCATAATAAAGAAAGAAAAAACATAAGTCGCACTGGAGTATAAGTCGCATTTTTGGGGGAAAATTTATTTAATAAAATCCAACACCAAGAATAAATATTTCATCTGGAAAGGCAATTTAAAATAAAAATAGAATTGAGAGCAACAGGCTGAACAAGTATAGCCTATATGACGCGTAAACAACAAACTGAGAACGTGCCTGCTAGGCTATGCTAATGGTAAGAGTCATTCAAATAACGATAGCATATAGCACATGCTACAACCAAACAATCGGAGTCACTCTTAATCACTAAATCCAACGAAATCTTCTTCTTCGGTGTCACTTCCGAACAACTCCGCCAACTCCGAAGGTAAACAAAGCGCCGCTTCCTCTTCTAGCGGTACGTCGCTACGTCAGAGTCCTCGTCACTTGCAGTTCCAATTATTCCAGCCTTTCTGGATCCCGACAGGACGGCGTCCTTGTTTCTATCCATCTCCTTGGCAACTACCTGGTGTGAAGACGCAACCGTCCTGTTGACAAGCCTCTCCATGTGTGAACTCGTTCCTTTAGCCGCGGCTAGCTAGCTTTTAGCCCGCGATTAGCTTTTTTAGTTTTCTTCATTTCAGTAAGAGTAACCTCCGCTTTCCGCCAGTCCCTTACAAGTTTCTCACTAACTTCAAACTTTCTTTCTGCTGCTCGATCACCGTTTCCGGCTGCATATTTCACTCCTTCCGGCTCGTAACCTGCAGATTTTCTTTTCGGTGCCATTTTTGTTCAGCCCTTCTCAGCCGTTTTTATAAGCTAGCGCGAATGTTGAAATGATCCATTTTCATAGGAACAGAAGTCGCATGTAGCATCTGTTTTCATTGACCCGCCCCCGCTGAATTTTGATTGGTTGGCGCGTGTGTGTGTGATGATCGCTGATATATCAAAAACACACATGCAGACACACACACATCATAGCAAGAGAGCTCAATAATTTCACATATAAGTCGCTCCAGAGTACAAGTCGCAAAACTATGACAAAAAACTACAACTTATAATCTGAAAACTACTGTAAACGGTGTAAGCGTGCAAAAGTGGCGACTGGCAGCAAAACAACAGCGATACAAATCATTCGATGATGTCATTCATTGGATGAACTCATTTCTTTAAACTCTAAATTTTTCTAAATTCAAACTCTTTTCAACCCGAAACCCCACCGAGTGAAAACGAACCCACTTACCCTTTTTCTCCAGAACCCGAGAAACTCCTGGACGCGACGAAGCTCGTCGGGAAAGCGGCCGAGCGAAAGCCGAACAGGTCCGACCGGTCCGACCCGAGAGGCGGCGTGTTGCCATGGCAGCGGCCACGCCACGTTTCTTTGACAACACGGCCAGAGCACCAATAGGAACGCCGTATTTGAGGTAAACAACACTATGCAGATGTGCTTTAAAGTACACGGCTTTTTCTAAGGGTCCGGGGGTCGGCGACCTTTTGTTTAAAGCAAAACAAACATTTCATATTTACAATTAGCACAGCATGTAAGGTTATTTATTTACTTAGTTTGGCTTCATGCTATGTAGAAGCAAAATATGTGTTGCGTTTTTTTAAAATTAATGAACAACTGCAGAGTGCGGGTGTAAAACGTATTGAAGTCAGAAAAAGACGTTGGGTTAAAGGTTGATTTTAAGCAAAATATTTAATGTCTATTTGAATCACTCTTGTGTTTATATATATATATATATATATATATATATACATATATGTATTCAAAATAAAAGCCGAACTTAAATTAATTAATATTTATATTAATTTGATTTTGTTATTATTTATTATTTATTTTATTATTTATTATTTTATTAAATTTATATTAATATTTATAATATTAATAAATGAATTGCTCTTCCTTCAGCCGCAGGGAATCTTCAAATCTTTGCACTTAAGACCTTAAAACACTTTATAGCCTTGATTTGACACTTTATAGTTTTATTTGTATTTCTTATTCTTCCCCCCCTTTTTTTTTACTGTTGATTCAATTTACTACTATTATTTATTATTGTTTTGTTTTACTTGAAACTCTGGCACAATAATTCAATTTGGGATAAATAAAGTTATTCTTATTCTTATTCTTATTATCCACCGGCAGCAAACCAAAAACGCCGTCGCCTTTTACTGGCACGTGCAATCGATTATTAGGAGTGATTTTATTTAGATGTTACGAGATGGAAAAAACAAAACGGACAAATTTAAATAAAATACATTTTCATGAAACACCCCTTCATTATTTTCAAAAGAAACAGGGAGCCGCAGGAGGGCGACCCCTGGTGAACGGCATACACAAAGAAAATACCGCAAACGAAATACACAACTCACATGTGATAAAGTTCTTTATCTTCTGTAATGCAATGACAAAAACAAAAATGTCATACATTCTGGATTCATTACAAATCAAGTGAAATATTGCAAGCCTTTTATTATTTTAATATTGCTGATTATGGCTTGCACTTTAAGAAAACTCAAAAATCCAATCTCAAAATATTAGAATATCATGAAAAAGTAATTTTTTTTTTTTTAAATTGCATTACAGAAGATAAAGAACTTGATCACAATATTCTAATTTTCTGAGACAGTCTTGTATGTAAAGTGCACAGCATTTTCCTGACTATAAGGCGCACCTGATTATAAGGCGCGGGTTTTATATCCAATCCACGCCCACACTTTAGCGTTCTGATGCTAGTCGTCCATGCTAGTGATGTAGCTGGGCTGGATGTGTTTGTCGGCGATGTGTTTGCTGCAGTCGGAGCGGAAGATGGACAGCTTTTTATTATATTCTCCGGAAGTTGCCTCGCTACCGTAGTCCTGGTCCGGATGGAAAAATGGCAGCGGTTCATGAAACGGAAGCGCCGAGACGGACCTCCTCGGAAATGTTCAATTTTCATTTCCACGGAAACTCGGCCGCGTCTTCTTGACGTCGATTCATTCATCTTAAATTCTCGCGCGGCTGCTCGATTTCCGCCTTCCTCCGCGAAGCCGACGGCCTTCAGTTTAAACTTCATAAGCGTGTCTCTTTGCCATTTTCAGGTTTGTCAAAACAGCAATGTTCTGCATAACGCACATACCCGTTTTTTTAAATATAATTAACGCCAAAACTTTAACGTTCTCATGGTGTTCTCTCCTACGTCCGCCTTACAACAACAACATTATGAGGAAAATCTAAGACGTTCACGTGCGCCTTATAGTCGTGAAAATACGGTACACTATTACTCATACCAAAGTAAACACCACATTGATAAACACCATCTGATGAATAAATGTATGACAAACACTAAGAAACACTCGTTCGGTATAAAGAGTAATAAGTTCACTATTCATAAAGTGCACGGCACACTGATGCTTATCATAAGGTTCACACCATGCAAATGAATGTGTGTGTGTGTGTGTGTGGCATACACTTTGGAATATTATGTAATACTTATAATATCATACTTGCCTTGAATTATTGAATGAATGGATCGATGAAAGTTGGAGCTCAAACAGGAGATTCTTTCATTTTTTTTGAGCGACTTGAGAATTTTCCTGAGCTGAATGACCCAGATTGGCTTTGTGATTTAGCTTTTACCGCTAACGCACGTGAAGCTACGAGGGGGAAAAGCGGTTTGTGCGTCAAATGCAAGCAAACGGCAGAGCCTTTATAAACCAAGCTGCTTTTATTTTCAAAGCAAATGTCAGAGGAGTGCGATATGTGCTGTTAACGAATGCGTTTTTGTTTGTTTTTTTATAT
>NC_141310.1:13197500-13337500 GCF_037954325.1 Fistularia commersonii
GTCACTCCCTCATTCACGTCCCACGCGGGACAGACGTTTTTTACGCCGTCTGCACTATTTTTTCTTGTTTTTTCTAAACGGGCCAACGAATCGATAGGGGATTACTTGCACAAAAAAAAAAAACAAAAAAACAAACCTGGATTGAAACCGGCAGCGATTCTTGGCGTTTTTTAGGAGAACGTTATTGTTTCCCCAGGTCTCTCCCATGTAACTCGGAGGTTGCGGTCGCTCGTCGGATCTGCATAATGCAGCTCGAACTCTGGTCGACCTCCACATCTTCTGCTCCCCAGCTCTATCGGTCAAGGGCGTTTCACGGGTTCCCACGCCGCCCCCCCTTCGAACTCCCTCCAGGACCCAGAGGACCCCCCCTGGAGGAGGACGGGGGGGTTAAAAGCAGCGGCGGGCCCTGCCGGCGCTGTCTAATGGCGTTATTTCAACTCCTTCTAATGTACTCCAGACGCATGACTGGCCTGTGGCAGCCTTTCAACGCTCCCTCTGGCCCGCCGAGCCCTTTTAGACCCGAAGAGCACGAATTTCTACTCCCGTCTTCCCCGTCGGCTCGGACGGCACCTTAAATGGCAGCGTTTCGTCGTTACGCCGTGTTTTTCGTTGGAGGGGTTTGTTTTTGTTTAGATGTTTATTAGGAAAAGTGTACAAATACATGAAGCACAGAGGCAGAGATGTTTGAACCAGATGATAGCTCATAGCTAATTTCCATCTGTAGCCGCGGCGACCGGCACCTGCTTCGGCAGATTCGTGAATTTGGCGATCAAAAAAAAGAAAAAATGATGGGAGGCGGAAGCTTCTGTCTGGATCAACAGTTTAGCAAAAAAAAAAAAAAAAAAAAAAAACGCTAGCGCTGCTAAAAGCGCCGGGAAGGAAAATGAAGGTGGATTCCTTTTACGGTTGGCGCTGGTTGAGGGAAAAGGACGTCCGTTTATCAAAAAAAAAAAAAAAAAATCCTCCAAATGTGCCTTTTTTCCTGTTATAGATCTTTGGAGAATCCCATTTCGGAGGTCAGTCGTCAGGTTGACCTCTTCCCTCCGACGTCCCGGCAACATCCTCCACTTGTTGTTGTTGTTGTTGTTGTTGCTCGTCCTCCAACCCGTTTTATGGAATTATTGAGCGGCGCTGAGAAAAGCAGGCGTTGAGCCGCCGCCGTCCGCCTCCTCCAGACGCCTGGGATTTCGGCGGCGGTTTGCAGCAAATCGTGGCGGGGGAACCAGACGGCGCCGCCAGGACATGAATTCCAATGCGACGCCCAAGGAGCCCTCCTGCGGGCCGGCCTACCAGACATATTAGAACTCCAAGAGTTGCATGTAGACTCCTTCACTCCACAGAAGCAGTGACAATGCTGGAACTGGACGTCGTGAGAGAGGATATGAAGGTAGTTGGTGGGACTGAGGAGGATCCAGAGAAGTGGGTTGGATGGAGAAGGTGGATTGGCTGTGGAGACACCTGAAGGGAAAAGCCAAAGGAGAAGAAGAATTTGTCACAGGGGTGCAGGACATGTATGACCGAGACAAAGTGATGACTGAGATGGTTCAGACATGAACACTCCTCTGTTCATGTCCGAACCATGGTGAAGATCTGGGTAGAAGGTTGCTGAAGGTGGAGCTGCCAGGCAGGAGGTCTAGAGGAAGACCAAAGAGAAGATGGATGGACTTTGTGAGAGAGGATATGAAGGTAGCTGGTGTGAGAGAGGAGGATCCAGAGAAGTGGGTTAGATGGAGAAGGTGGAGTTGCTGTGAAGACCCCTGAGGGGAAAAGCCAAAGGAGAAGAAGAAGAAGCTTTTTTACACTTCATCTCCTCATCTTGGGCGTACATGTCCTGCACCCCTGTGACAAATTCTTCTTTTTCTTTGGGATTTTCTCTTCAGGGTCTCCACAGTGAACCCACCTTCTCCATCTAATCCTATTCTCTGGATCCTCCTCTCTCACACCAACTACCTTCATATCTTGTCTCACGACGTCCATCCATCTTCTCCTTGGTCTTCCTCTAGACCTCCAATTCCAGCATCCATCCACCAGTATCTTCACTCTCCCTCCTCTGTCCATGACCCAACCATCTCTCCAAAACATCTACATGTTCCGTCTCTCTGATGGACTCATTCCTGATCCTCTCCATCCTGGTCGCTCCCAAAGAGAACCTCAGCATCTTCATCTCTGCAACCTCTAGTTCTGCCTGCTGTCTTTTGGTCATTGTCAGTGTTTGTAGACCATCTCTCCACCGTCTCCTCCACCTTTCCTTTCATTCTGGTGGAAAATGTAAAGGAGGATATATTCATAAAATAATCCCAAAAAAACGAGCTACAGGAGCAGTGACACAGTAGATCTTCACACTTCCTCGACGTCACAACACTTCTGCTTCTCCATGTGGACCACGCCCACTTCCGAGGTTCGACCAATGGCACGACGGCTCACGAGGAGAAGCGCTCCGTCCAGCTGACATGTGGAGAACTTCTGCTGAGGACGTACCAGGTCTGCATGGGGTTCCTCCAGGTTCTTCCCAGCATCCAAACACATCGAGGAGGACCATTGAATGGTAGCCTTGTACAACATAATTCGCTTAATTGGCTAAAAATAACAATCAGACCTAAAATAATCAATTAGCTTTAAATAATAATAATAAAATTCATGCGGACATTGAGAAATATTCATAGAATGTGTGGAAACCAGGTGCTTTCTGAAATAAATAAACGTCAAAGCCGGAGGTAGCTTGAATGCTAACCGTGCTACCGTGGTTTTAGCAGGCGTCCATCTTGGCCGCCTTTATTAGCGACGTTTCCCGCTGTGTTTAATCAGAGCAGCTGCTGCTCATTAAACATGCGCCGCCGCCGGCGACGCTTCGGGAAACCGTCACGCAGACGAGCCTTGAAGGAGCGAGCCGGTCCCTTCTGTCGTTATTTTTATATATATTTATTTTCTTTTCTTTTTTTTTTTTTTTGCGCCGCCATCAGCGACGCGCTCGCCGTCGAGGACATTAGCGGTTAGCGATCGGCGCTCTCTCTCCGGGACGTTCTGCCGGGTTCTCCGGGTTCTGCATCGGCTCCCTTTGCTCTATTACTTAGAGACGGAGCGGCGGCGGCGACGGCGGCGGTCCGGTCGTCCATCACCCCCGTCGTCCGGGCGCAGGAGGGGGCGGCGAGGAGTCGCGGCCCTCCTCCATCAGCGTTTGATCCGGGTAATGAATTTCGATGATGAACAAGTTTCTCTCTGAAAAGTCACTGGCGACGGTTTTAAATCTTTCACGCTTCTTTTTTATTTATCGGACCCGGAGTTCGGTCATTAACTTCTCAACCGTCGCCGTCAGTCATTAAACTACCGTTTATTTCGAATGTGAATCACAGCCGACGAAACTGTCGACCGCCTAGAAATGGAGACCGAAAAATAATGGACGCTTTTCCAAATCAAACTAAATACAATGAATGAATGAATGAACGAATGAATGAATCGATGAATGAATGAATTCGATCTTGGGGTCTTCAGACTCGTTCCCATCCTCACCAGCTGATGGTGGCCCAAAGAAGGAGATCACGGGTCTGAGAGAGGAGTTGGAACATCTGGAGGGACAGTGTCTCTCAGCTGGAGGTGGACCGAGAAGGCCTGGAGAAGGAGGTCTTGGTCTTCCTTGCTTGAACTGCTGCCCCACCATGGATAGCTAACGGTTGGAACCGCTTTGCTATTTAGTTTCTGATCAACGGCATTGACCGTCCAGAGATCTTGGTCAGGAGATAAACTACAACGGAGTCCAGAAGAAGACCTTTTCCTTGGAGAAGTCGGTCAGGAACCGAGGGATCTGAAGGTAAAGCCGTTAGCGTGATACCGACGATTGAGACGAGCTAAATCCGTTGAATACGTCCCCGTCCTCGTGGTCGCACAGGAAACCCTCGGACACTTCCTGTGTCCAACATCTCCTTACCTTCTCCACCTCTTCAGACGTCTGCCATTTGCCATCTGACTTTCTGACCAGAAACATGCAGGAGAAACATGGGACACCCAAAGTTGTCTAGATGTGTGAATGAGAGGCTGAACGGTTGTTAGCTTGGATGACGTGTGAATGAATGAATGAATGAGTCGAAATGTGACCCTGTGATTGGCCGATGAGCGGTCCAGGGTGAACCTCTCGTCCAGTGACCCGGAGGATCAGCGGTCCACAAGCTTTTTTGCACCAGGGACAAGTTTTATACGGGAAAAAGGTTTGTTGAAGCACGGGGGTTCAAATAATAAAAACTTTTGTCAGTTCAGTTTTTAATCTGAATACAACCTTTATATTTGGCAATTGCAATCATTTGCGTCATAATATCAATCCTCCATAATCGTTCTTCAAGTTGATGTTTTTTTCTTTCAAAATATTGCAAGGGCTTGTCTTTTAGCGAAGGTCCGAATAGCTTGACTAGCTGGCCGTTCACCGCTAATAACGCATAGCATCACTTGTGCATCGATGAACTTTGAACTTCGGTAGGAATCTTGATATTTTCTTCAAAATGCATCTTTCTCCTCGCTTGCAGTCTGCGACGCTTCTGCCGTCTCATCGTTGCTCGTTTCCTCCCGAAAAAAGCTCTTCGGCGACTTTTGTTTTTCACGGGCTAGCTTGTGGTCGCTAACGTGTGAAAGTGCTGCAGTCCGGCAGCGGCGGAAGCAGGTGTTTTTCAAAATAAGATCTGGAAGGTCTAATGGAAACGCTATCATTTGGACCAAAAAACAAACAAGCTCTTGTAGCGCCGTTTTTAAAGGGAACGATCATGTGATTGATTCCCTCCTTGCTAAAAAGATGTTTTGGTCATGGGTCGTCTGTCTGGATTTTGTTTTGCTCTGTTTGTGTAATTCTTCCTCCATGTACGCGATATTTTGTGGTGTAAAGTTTTAGTTTCCATATCTGTGCATATGTGAAAAAGTATCCGTTTCCAGGGTCTGCGCTCGACGATAATGTTAAAATGTTAATACAATATGATACATCAAACAAGAGGTGCAAGAAAAAAAAAAAGGAAAAAGGTTACTCTATGTAAAATGAATTTTTACTAAACTATATGTCTAGTAATTTATCTTTATTTTTCGAGCACTGAAAGGGTGAAAAGGTGGATTTTAATATGTAAAATAAATTTTTACTTTACTTTATATGAAATAAATCCTTTTATTTATTTTTTAGCACTTGTTTTTGCATATTTTAATATGCAAAATAAATATTTTACTCCTTATATGCGAAATAGGTTATTTTTATTTTTGGAGCACTTTTGCTGTGCAGATTTTAATATGCAAAATGCATTTCATGATATATCTATATAAAATAATCTATAATAATATATAAAATGATCTTTATTTTTGGAGCACTGAAAGGGTGAAAGAGGTGGATTTTAATATGTAAAATAAATTTTTACTATACTATATCAAAAATAGATCATTTTATATATTTTTTTAGCACTTTTTGTGTGCATATTTAATATGCAAAATAAATATTTTACTCCTTATATGTGAAATAGCTTATCTTTATTTTTGGATGACTGAAATGATGAAAGGTTGGATTTTAATATGTAAATAATTTTTTTACTATACTATATATAAAATAAATCATTTTATTTATTTTTTTAGCCCTTTTTTTTGGCATATTTTAATATGCAAAATAAATATTTTACTCTATATATGTGAAATAGTTTATCTTTATTTTTGGAGCACTGAAAGGGTGGATTTTAATATGTAAAATACATTTTTACTGTACTGCATATAATATAGATCATTTTATTTTTTATTTTTTTAAGCACTTTTTGTGTGCATATTTTTTTCAAACCTCTATCCAGTCGACTTTTTTTGATCCATCACCCGTCCCTAACTGGATAGCCGATGTTTTCATTTTTTTCTTTACCATGTTTCATTCGTTTCGTGTCATTTCCTTCTCCCGCCAGTAGGGGGCGCTGTGACGAATCGCGGCCTATCCCGGAGACGTGCAGAACTCATCGCCCTCGTGGGTGAACTTTAGCGGTTGCCGTCGCGGCGCGACGCCGCCCCGCCCGCAGGGTCACTCCATCACCTTTATGTGCCGCTTTTGCTAATTTCCATTCAAATCCGGCGGCCGTCGGGTATCGATCGCACCGGGTTTTATTCGCCGTTTCATCCCGGCGGGTCCCGTCGCCGCTTATCTGAAGCTGCATTCATCACGCCCCGCGGCTGCTCGGCTGACTTACTGCTGTACTTTGTTGTACTTTTTTGTCCCGCTCTCGCGTCGGCCGGCGTTGTTAAAACAACCCATTAAAGCTTCCCTGCACACTTTACCCGACTTCAAATTCACATAAGGACGCCATTAAGCACCGGAGACGCCGAGGTCCACACATTTCCACACAAACTCACACTGTAAATACAGTTCAGTTACATTTTCCCCCGCCTGAGGGAGTGTTTTAGCACTAGCGACACAGTGCTACCTCATTGGAGAGCCTCATGTGTCCGTCGTGTGAATGAAAGAGTGAATGCTTGTTTCTCTTAAATGATTTGTGAATGAATTTTTGCGCGACGTATGAATGAGCGAGTGAATGGCCGGCGCCCGATGACGCAACGGGACCCCGACAGCAGCCCGAGCAGCGTCCGTAATGAATGAATGAACGAGTACTAGCAGTGACGTGATGTCAGGGGAGGCAGGAGAGGCCGTGCCTCACTTGCTAGTCCTGGACAGAAAAAAATGTAAAATGAGAAAAATAATAAAATGGTTGCCGTCTTGTTCGGACTGTAAGCCGCTACTTTTGTCACGCGGCTTCAACAGCGATGCGGCTAATTTATGTTTTTTTTGGGCGTCAATGAGCTTCACGGTGGTAAAACATTCAGCCTCGTCACATCGGGCCGATGAAACAAGCGTGAAATTCTGAGTTTGTTCATTTCCGACACCGAAGAAGACGACTTTTAACGGCTTCGGTGCGCAGGAGGAAGACGGAGATAGCGGTCAGCTAGCAGCTAAAATGTTTTAGTGTAAATATCTCATGTTACAATGTGGACACCTGCAGTTTTTAAACAGTTGCGGCCTATATATGTACACATAGATTTATTTCCTTAATTTTAGCTGGTGTGGCTTATACTGTATTCAGGCCCGGTCAACAGTCTATATTTATTACTGATTTGCACTGTAAGGGCATTTTTCATTTAACTTCACCTATTTTTGATTTTTTTAAATCGAAAGCGGCTGGATTTTCACATTGACTGTTCAAATCCTGAGAAGAAACATGGGGTGAGGCTGCAGACTGTTGAGCCTCACCATAGATTGTGCAATGATGGCTGACTGCCGGCACGCTCTGCACGAAGAACATCTTGCTGTCTTTCTAAATGTTTGAACACTTTTGCCAGATGAACTACGTTTCCAATGTACCGTGTTTATTTGTCAACAGCTGTTTCTAGTTTCTTGTGCTCAGCGATCATAATACGGCTGGCGAGAGCCGCTAAGTGAGGCACGCAGGTCTCCTGCCTCAGGCTAGCGGGCGCTCGTGCCCGTTAACTTCTGCCAAGCAAACATACATGTTTGTAAATAAAATTGTGATGAAGTCAGTGCTTCACCAGCCTTCAACCTCACCGCTGATTACTAGCTAACCTCATTTTGTTACTCACTGTACTTTGTGTTTCTATGGTAACACGACTGTACCTGTGACACCAACACCACGAATGAACTCTGCGTGGACTATCCAGATGGGCCTCCATCAGATAGCTCCTTCTTCCAGGAAAAAAAAGAATTATCCCAAAGTGCATCAAAGTGGTAACTTGGGTGTGCCTACGATAAGCGAGCTAGCATACAGTCAGAATCCTGATGGCGAATCTCCGCTAATTAAAAAGCTCTGATAACCAGCTCTGGTCGAACCAGCTTCCACCAGCGCCTCCTTTTGTATTTTCCATCTTTTAATTCCTCCCCCGTCATTTGGGACGAGACGGGGGTTGAAATTGGCTGACGGATGAAGGGTGACGCCGGCCTTCAAACGCAGCATCCGCTTTGAACACGGAGCTGTTTTTGGAAATATTAAAAAGTCCTTTTTTTTCAGGACAGCGGGATGATTTTATCACACCTCGGTTTAAGCTGCTGTTCATGCATTCATCTGACCCCTTGAACCTCATCCAAGTGGACCTTCTGCTTCTTCAGGAAGTCCCAGGTCCTGATGAACCAGATGTAGCTTTTAGCAATCGCTAATACGACTGAAATGATAGGGGACGGTTGGTGCTCCCACCTTATAGCAAGAAGTTCCCTGGTTGGAGACCTTCCCTGTGTCTCTGCAGGGTTCCTCCAGGTCCTCCAGGTTCCTCCTCCAGTCCAAAATCACGACGGGAGTTCCTTGGAGACCCCGCTTTGAGAAGGTGAACCGCTAGCGGTTGTTTGTTTGTTTCTTTGTGAGGTAGCAACAAGGGAATGAACGGTTGTAGGACATGTGGACGTGTGATTGGCTGGCGGTGAACCAGTGGCATCGACTCCAGAAGGCTCTAGAAAACAGACAAGTGAACGCTTGTCTTCTTCAGTGTCTGCTGAGGAGCAGAAGCTCTGGGGACGCCCTCCTTAGCGCCAAGCTGCTATTCGGGATTTACCGCCGTTTGGCACAAAGGGATCAAAAGTAGCTTCGGACAACCCAAGTCATTTTCTTAAAACACGTCCTCACGTGGGGACGATGTGTTCGGTTATCAGCTCATAGCAGGCGTAGAAAATATTTACTCCGGCCACAGCGAGCGGGCGCAAAGACCTCGGTAAGTTAAAGAGTTAATCGGGATCAAGATTTAGCCGTGGAGAATAATACGTCCTCAGATGAGGACTCGGGGTCACAAGGAATAATCCAAAGCGGTCTCGCTCTCCAGGCGCCGGGTTTAGACCGCTATTTGAGATCTTTGCGATTCGTCCGACCCGGGGGTCGGTAGCCCGTGGCCGGCCGGCACAGATGTGGCTCTTTTGATGACGGCATCTGGTGGCAGATAAGTCTTAGCTGACATTTCGGAACATGATAAGTCAGAAATAATTCCCCTTCCATCCATACATTTATTTTAAATCGCACCTGTTCTGGGTTGCGGATGGCCGGAGCTCGTCCCGGCTGGAATTCGGGTTACGTCAGGGTGCGACTTCAAAACTCCTCGAGTTGTCGCGAGGTCAAGAAGTAAACTTCGCTCCTCAGAATGAAATTGTGAGCTCGCTAGTTTACGAAGAGCAAACTCTTCCGACTAAAAGGCAGGGATGACGAGAACCGGACGGAAAGCCGTTCACAGTATTTTATTTATTAGCAGTGATCTCCGCTATAACAACGATTTAATGCACTTTAATATTGTTGTTCTTACTTTGAAATTCACACAGGGTTTGTTCAGAGTTAAAAACAGGATATGTTCACAGAAATAGATTTTAAAATATTGGACTATAAGCCGCTACTTTTTTGCCACGCTTTGAACACTGCGTCTTAAACAACAATGCGGCTAATTTATCGATTTTTTTTTGGCTAACAAGCTACGCGCCACCAAAACATTCATTTCCAGTCACATTGAGCTGTTTGTTTCATTTAGATTTTAAATTCTTGTTAATATCGGGACTATCTTCATGTAGTTTTCTGCAAATTTGAGGTTTTTCATTCAGACTTTTAATTACTTTATGGATCCCCAGAGGGGAAATGGCTCTCTATCAAAGAAGTAGCTCTGATTTAAAGGGTACATAAAATATAAGGGACAATGAATAACTATATAATAAGAAAAAGTTGCATGTACAAATATATATGCAGGTAAATACCGCCATTTCCGGACTTAAAGCCACTACTTTTTTCCGCACGCTTTAAACATGTATGTGTGTCACTAGTTTCCTTTGCTGAGCCATCAAAGTGAGGCACGCGGTTCCCCTGCCTCATGCTAGGAGGCGCTAATGCCTGTTAACTGCTGCTATTAAAATGTTTAAACCCTTTTGCCTGATGATTTCCAATGACGACTTTAATAGTTTTAGCGCACAGGAGGGAGACCGAGATCGCGACCAGCTAGCCGGCGCGGCTTATATTCAGGCGCGCCCAATAGTGTGGAAATTACGGTACGTAGCTTTCATGGCTGTTTCGGCCAAAAAGGTTCCCAAGCGCTGCTCTAACCGGCATAAAGCCTCCAAGCCGGCTCCCGTCTCTTTTATTTTGCAGCCCGTTTGAAACACGAGCGTCCCTCACGGCGCAAAAACAAGGAATCCACCCCTTTCAAGCGCGGCGCCGTCGATCCTCGGTGGCGCATTTGAGGAAACCAGGCCCGGCGTGTCGTTCCTTTTTTTTTTTTTTTTTATTGTTTGAAAGCGATACCCGCGGACGAGGGGCGGCGGCGGAGGCGGAGGGGATACTTTTATCTGTTTTCCGCGGGAGCTCATCTGTCAGGGAGGCTGCCTGATACCACTTTAATCAGCAGATTCAATAGGTGTATCCGGCTTATCAGCGAGGGGCTCTCACACGGCGCCGCGCTCCCGCCTCGCCTCTGAACGCATCGCAATGAAAAAACAATATCGACACGCCTCCCTCCGCCGATGATACACGGGTTTATGCCTGACGGAATCCCCAAAAAGTTCCTCCGCCGGGCTGATTCCGCCACCGTGGCGGTTTCCCCGAGACGTCGTAACCAGAACGGTGGCCGTCGGGTCCGCGATTAGCCGTGAAGAGCTAGCGAGGGTAGCCTCGCCCCCCGAGCCAATCGGGGAAAATAAAAGTCAGAAAGGGCGACGGAGAGGAAATCATTTCACTTCGCATTAGCCGAACCGCCGTATCTCTGCGCCCAAAACCCCGGTGTAGACCAGGGGTGGGCAGCTTTTACAAGAGGACAAAAGAAAAACCGGAATGGTGTTGAACCAATGGTCGCTTACTTCTGCTCAATATTAATTATGCCTCTTTGTAAAAGTCGTAAAACGTTATCAGAATAATTAATCCTTCTCAGAAAGTCTAACGTGTTGACCTTTAAAACCCTAAAAAGTTGTTTAGCAGAATGCTAAAGATAGGAAAGGGATCAACTTTAAGCTAAAAGCAAAACGTGCTTTTTATTAGCGTTATATGATAGCATGTTTCTGCCGCAGAGTTCAACAAACACTCCTTCGTAAAGTGTTTGTCTGTCCGAAAACAGCTTCATTTTTCTGTCCATGTTTTCTGTGCAAAGCTTTAGAAAAATACCCTTGTTTATTTTGCTGTTTTGCTAGCAAAATACCTTCATCGGACGAGTTTTTGTATCCTCCTCCATGTTCGGTCACCGTGATTCAAATTGTAATCCTTTTACACCGCTTTCACTTTAGCTAGCTTTGGCAACATTTTTAGCGGCCCATGTCTTGTTGAAGACGTGACGTTCGGCATCAACGTCTTGGTTTTTTTTTTACGTGACGTGACCTTTCGAGAGGTCAACTGTCTCGCTAACACAAAAAAGAAAACGCCACTGTTTTTCTAAATTAAAGCGACACACTTTAACATTATCAGATTTTTTTTCATTTTTTTTTCACTTATGCTTTTTTTTTTCTATTTTTTTTCCATTTCATTTTTTTTCATTTCCTTTTTAATTCTGATTCAAGGGCCGGGTTTAGATGTTTCCGGATTGCGGAAACCGTAGTTCACTATGATATTCATTCATGTCTGGCATCCCATCATAAACATCGTATTTGGCAACTGTTTGAACCCAGCATATGTTCTTTCTGTGATTTCTAGCCGCAGAAGCTTGTCGTTATGTTAGCCACCTTAACGCCTGGCGATCCCCTTCATTCCCGTGAAGCACGTTTTTTTTTTTGTTTTTTTTTTAATTCTTGCCCCAACTGTTTGATTTTAACTCTTATTTTAAATCTTGGCCCCAAATAGTTTGATTTATTTATTGTTTCTTAAATTTCATTCATGACTCGCCAAGGAGTCACAAGGTGCTCACCAGGTGGAGCTCCTGGTAACACTTATGCTAAGCTCATTTATGCTAGCGTTACGTTTTTTAATTTTTTTAATTCTTGCCCCAAATATTTTGATTTTAACAGTTATTTTAAATCTTGGCTTCATATAGTTTAATTTATTTATTGTTTCTTAAATTTCATTCATGACTCGCCAAGGAGTCACAAGGTGCTCACCAGGTGGAGCTCCTGGTAACACTTATGCTAACCTCATTTATGCTAGCGTTACGTATTTTAATTTTTTTAATTCTGTCCTAAATATTTTGATTTTAACAGTTATTTTAAATCTTGGCTTCATATACTTTAATTTATTTATTGTTTCTTAAATTTCATTCATGATCACCATGTGGAGCTCCTGGTAACACTTATGCTAACCTCATTTATGCTAGCGTTACGTTTTTTAATTTTTTTAATTCTTGCCCCAAATAGTTTGATGTATTTATTGTTTCTTAAATTTCATTCATGACTCGCCAAGGAGTCACAAGGTGATCACCATGTGGAGCTCCTGGTAACACTTATGCTAAGCTCATTTATGCTAGCCTTACGTATGTCAACGTGCGCGTCTCATTTTGCCATGGCTGCTAAGCAGTGCCTCCACTAGAGCTCAGAGTTAAGTTTCGGACGCTAACAAACATGGCGTTGGCGGAGAAGCTAGCGATAGCGTACATTCTCTACTTCCTTTGTGGGTCACCATTGAGCATACCGTGCGACACCGTCCTCTAGAGAACTCCCGATGCTACTGCAAGTTAGCGCATCGCACAAACTGAAGGCGACGTATGCGCTAGTCATCGCGCCAGATCGGACGAAAATGCAACAATGTTCTGGTACGTAACCCGGTTCCAGCGTCGGTTCTGGACCGGAGTCCCTAAATTCCAGAAACCCTGTAACTTCAAATGATCTAGCTGACTTCAAATGTACCGATTCCGAAGCCGAGCTCACGCCCAAGCGCTTCTCCCCGACGCGGCGCCGCCGCATCCTAATCCCGCGTGATTGATCTGGAGCGGAACATCCGATGTTCCCGTCTTCAGAGCGTGCAGGAGAACTGGAGCGCAGGCCGCGACACGCTAGTCTTTCATACATCCCACCTGACTCATTTGCTTGACCTTGACAGCAGTTGACGCGTTCGCTAACTCGCTAGGCGAAGGTCCTACCGCCACGTCGCCATAACAAACGGGCCGGCGTTCGCGGGTGTTGACAGGTTTAGCGTCGTGAGCGCGCACAACAAAGAACGCCTGTCAGGTGACGTACGCGAGAATAGCGTCTTTCTTTAAAAGACACGAGCGCGCCGGCTATTTTTACCCCCCCTGCGCGCCGCCGCCATCAAAAACACATGGCCTACTTCTCAGCCTGCAAACGCTCGGCCTCCGTTTTCCTTTTTAGCTCAATTAAAAGAATAACAAGGATCTAACGGAAACGCAATCCGGTCGGACAATTAAGCGTCTCCCACGGACGAGTGCGGCGCGAAGCCTTCACAAAGGACGGGTCCGTGGAAGCAGCCCGTCTCCCCGCGGACCTGCATGGTAATTAGCTTGATGTTAGCTGTCTTTCTTGGGCATATGGCACATTAAGATTAAATATGCGCGCCGACACTTAACAAGTCCTCCGTCGAGCCGCGGCGCCCGTTGTTTTTTTTCCGAGAGGAGCCGGTAAATAAAGGCAGCGGGCGGACGGGGTCGACCTCAAATAGTTAAAAGATCCGCGGGCGCCGAGGGGCTGCCGGTTACCTCCGATTTAATTTGCTTTTTTTTTTTTTTTGTAACTTCTGGACGTGTTATCTCCCGGTGTTTTTAGCGGCAGGTGCGGCGCTGCTGCTTCGCTGACCTGATCAGCAGCTGCATTGTTGTTGTTTTCTACCTTTCCCTTTGGAGAATCTAATTTTCAGGGTGAAACGCTGACCTTCAACTGTCCTCCCATCTGATGGCGTCCGTTGTGGAGAGTCCGGTAGTCCGGATTATTAAATCTACAGATTAGCTGGATGCTAACATGCTCTTTTTTTCTATATATATGCATGAGAGGGTGAATACTTGTAGACATCTATATGACGTATAAGTGAAAAAGTGAATGGTTTTGTGACTCCATATATGAGAGGGTGAATTTTTGTCTATCTGACATGAATGAAAGGGTGAATGCTTCTTTATGACATGTAAAAGCGAACGGTCGAATGTACGTTTGTGTGACGTAAAATGAGAGGGTGAATGGTTTTGTGCCTCTATGTGATAAGGGTGAATCGTATCTGTATATATGAATGAGAGGGTGAATGTTTTTAGGTATCTATGTAACATACAAGTGATAGACTGAATGTTGTATGTCGATATTATGTGTGAATGAGAGGGTGAATTTTGTATATTTCTAAGTGACAGAGTGAATGGTTGTGTATCTGGGAATGAGAGGGTGAAAGGTCTTACCATTGGTGCCAGTGCTGGGCCGTCGGGGCCTGCAAGGCCTTCTCTGCTGGCCTAAAACAATATCTGAATCACAAACGTTAATTAGAATTTGTCCATGAATACTTAAGTAATTCCAACTCCTAGTCGTGCCGCTTCCAGACATGCATTTTCATACTAAAGCATTTAACCAATCACATTTCAGCCGAAATCTGTTGCCAGGCAGGGTCAAAGTCAAAGGAGTCTGCCTGAGGGGGGGGGGGCCTGCACAATCGGTTCTGCAGGCCCTTGATGCAAGTTGCTTCAACCATACGTGACCCGTAAACGGTAAACCCCGCCTCTCGCCACTCTGACCGCCACGTGATGTAGCTAATGAATGAATGAATGAATGTCTGAGCTCTTTGTCCGGCGCCGGATGCCTGACCTTCTGACGCCGCAGTCGCTTTGTTTCCAAGCCTGATCTCCAAAAGCAGTTGCTGAATATTTTCACGGGAGTGTCAGTTACCGCGGCATCCAGAGAGGCGTTCAGGTGGGATGGCGGCTCCTGCTCTGAAGGAAGTATTAATGAGACCTTCTGACTGAACTTGGCACTGAAGCCCCCCCCCCGCCGCCGCCGCCGCCGTCGCATGTCCTCCCTCTCACTCCCTGTCGCCTAGCAACAACAAACAAGCGCGGGGTGTAGGTCTTTGGTGTTTTTCGCCGTTGTTGTTGTTATTTGCATTATTATTATTATTTTTGTCTCGCTCCTTCCCCGTCCTAAATTGAATTTGCATATAAAAGAAAAAGGGGGGGGGGGGGGGGGTTGCAGCCGCCGGGGCGTTTCGGCGTAGCGACGGGGAATCAACGCGGCGGCAGACGCGAGCGTAGAAATTCACACCCGGGTTATTTCCGTCGGCGCGCAAAGCTTCTCGAATCCCAACGGCGAGCGAAACACGCCCGTCGATCACCTTCAGACGTCTTCACTTTCCCTATCGCTTCGTCAATAACGCGGCGGCGGCCCAGCGGGGAGGCGGGGTCGGGGGGGGGGGGGGCGTCCGCCATTCATGCGACGCGGCGTGTTGTTTTGTTAAGCGCCGCCGCCGCGACCGGCGTGGCTAGCGGCGCGCCGAAGAAGAAGATAAAGAAAAGGCCGAGCGGTTCAGCGCAAGCAACGGTTGACATCTTGCGCTGCTAGCAGGAGGAGGGTGTTGCCTCCTCCGGCTCCCCGGGGGGCAAACACTCCTCGCAACAGCACAGATCCAGGAATAGTTTGATATTTCCTTTGTAAGCGCTGTAATACCGAGCGAGGAGGGAGGGAGCGGGGGGGGAAGGAGGCGGCCTGCTGAGGATATGAGAACGCCGAGCGCCGGTGTTTATTAAACAACTGCAGAGTGTGAAGAATTTCCTGTTTGATTACGCTCATGCCTCTTCACGTCTGGCGGCGAAGGCGCCTGGCGGGGAAAAACAAAGAGCGAAGCGGGTCGGAGAGGCGCTGGAGGAGGTTTTCGGAGGGGGTGATGTCATGATTTGTGCGGTTTTGAATAGGCGAGTTTTCGGTTATTGAATTCTTGGACGAACCCTCGACGCTTCGAGATGAAATCGTAACGATCCGCTGGTCTCTGGAGGTCCTCGGAGGTCCAGATGAGTTCTTGTCTCGTCGTGGCAACCGGACTTGAATTTCCTGACTTTTCAGCCGGCGTCCCCGAGGCTTCTTCTCTTCTAAAGACCTGCCAGGGTTGTGTGCAGGTCCAGGCTACATTGGCTTGTTATGTAAATGAAGAGTGGACGGACAGAAGCTAGGTCTAAGGGGTTGTTATGCTAACGGGGTGTCGTTCATTGGGTGCAAATTAGCAACTTCTCCCATGGAGTGAGGCTCAGGTGGAAGCTACCAGGGTCTGCTTCTGGTCCTGGGTCTTTCCTGGTTGTTTTGGGGGTGCAGAAGGTCCTGGTCCATCTTGGTGTTGATCCAAGTACGGCATGACACGCTTGTGAAAGGTTGTCGGAATCAGAAAAACTTTATTTGTCCCCGATTGGCAATTGGTGGCTACATCGCGGCTGCAGCATCTAACTTGTGAACATCAAAAATAAATTAAAATTTCAAACAGAATATATACACACATATATATATATATATATATATATACATGTGTACGTATATGTGTGTATGTATACACACACACACACACTCAAACATATATGTTTATATACATACATATATATATGGGTGTTTGTTATGCTAACTGTGTATGTTATGCTAACTGTATATGTTATGCTAACAAATATATACCGTAATTTCCGGACGATAAGCCGCGACTTTTTACACATAAGCAACGATGCGGCTAATATATGGACTTTTTTGGGTGGGGGACGCTAACGAGCTTCACGCCGCTAAAACGTTTATCTTCGTCACAGTGGACCGATGAAATGACCGGGAAATTCTGAGTCCGTTCAACTCCGACACCGAAGAAGACGACTTTGATGGTTTTAGCGCACGGGAGGAAGCCCGAGATAGCGACCGGCTAGCCGGTGCGACTTATATTGAGGCGCGAAATTACGGTATAAATAAATGACTGTACAAGTACCTGTCCACAGGTCCTTGTGTCCGAGGCTCCCTCCACTGCTCAGAGATAGTTTCCCGTTCAGACAAAGATGGCTTCTTTGACTCGTCTCTCCAACCGTCTGTCTTCTCTGACCAGAATACAGATTCAAAAGACTCCTGAGGTCCTGAAGTGGTTGCCCTCCTGCGTTAGGCTACTCGTTTGTGCAGAGGTCGTTTGGTGTCTCCAATGTAGACCTCACCACCATCCTCGGTGCACCACGTTCTCTACCTTCTGTTTCGTCCTGCCGGTGCATCGGTTTGTGTCGGACCTGCCAAGGTTTTGCGCCGGTCCTGGTTCTGCAATTGGAAGACCTAGAGTTCAGGCCGAAGGGGGCTGTTATGCTAACCGGGGTGTCCTTCGTTGGGGACGAAAGAGATGAAAAGGTGAAGCTAAACAGAAGAGTGAAGACTTTCAAGACTTTTATTGTCAGAGTGCAATGAAATTTAGAGATGGCAGTTCTCAGGTTCAGTGGAATCTAAAACAAACCTTGAGGTTTTGGACACAGGACACAGTGCAACACAAAAGTAGCAGCTCTCTGGGTTAGAGGTATAAGACAAAAATAGGAATAACATCTAGAAGTATGAATAGATGAATATGTAGAAAGTAACAAGTGAAGGGAAAAGTGGGAAAAAGGGGTTTCAAGTGTTAAACCCAATTTAGTGCGATGAACGCTGAGGGGTAGAAACTGTATTTCATTCTGTTTTTGCCTTGATTGTCCGAATCCCATGGACTCAGGCTCAGGTGGAAGCTACCAGGGTCTGCATCTGGTGGTGGATCAGAAGGATCAGAAGGTCCTGGTCTGTCTGTCTGTTTTTCTGTTTTGTCAAAGTTGCTCTTTTGCTCCAAGTATCGACACCCCTATTAGCATAACAAGCCCCTTAAAACAGAAAAACCATCTGTGCCGTATAATTCTGTACTGGCAGAACCTTCTGCAACCTCCAGACAACCAGGAAAGATCCACCACCAGAACCAGACCTACCGGGGATCACGGTTGTATGTCTCTGGACGAAGCTCTGTGATTGGTCCAAATCAAAACAGAGAATCGCCTTCATCAAACCATGAGTCTGAGAAAAAACTGGTGAACCCCAAGGGCAAAACACCCGGGCAGAAGATAGAGAAGGTGGTGTCTGCTGTCACCTGCACCAAGGATTGTGATGAGGTCCACATTGGAGACACCAAACGTCCTCTGCGCAAACATGAGGCCATTTTTTGGCAAGAAATGTCAGATGTTTCCAGAGAGGAATCAGAGAAGCCACCTTTGTCCAAATGGAAAGACTCAACCTTTCACCAACACGGTACTGGGATGCATACCGAGGTAGACCAGGACCTTCTGGACCCTCCAAACAACCGGGAAAGACCCAGCACCAGAATCAGACCTGGTAACGTCCAAGAGAGCCTCCGTCCATGAGATCCAACAGGTTTCACTCCTTTGTTTAGCTTTACTTAATGGCACTCCAATCTAGGTAATCCCAAAAAGTTGCTCTTCTGATCTGATGAACGACACACCGTTAGCATAACAAGCACCCTCACAACTAGTTTCTGCAGATCAACTCTTCTATTTGCACAACAATCCACCAAAACCTGGACCCGCCCAAAACCCTGGCAGGTATCTGGACACTCCTCCAGGGGTCACCAGACGTGAAGAAGCCTCCTGGATGAAGACCGAACGTCTTCACGGCAAGTGAACGACTTGCCTCGACGAGAAGGTTTCGACAAGTTATTAGCGTAATTTTCCCAAATATATTCCGACGCAGGCGACGGCTTATCTGCCTTCGTGGACGTGAACTTTGGACGCCGGCGCTGTCACTTCTTATCAAGCCGCGGCGGCCTGGCCTGATCTTATCGTCATTCTCCCGGGCCAATAAAACGCAGTTACAAGCAAATCCTTAAGTTCACTTGAAGTTCACGCTTCACCTTAACCAGACCCTGGTACAGCAGCTGCCACATGTGGTCAGAGTTGTGTGTGTGTGTGGGTAGTGGAAGGTGTGTGTGTGTGTGTGCGTTCATCCAAGGCTGTTTTACAAAAATATTTTCTTGTTTCCTGTTGGTTTTTCTCTTCTGTATCAAGTAAGAATTTTGATTATGGACCACAATTTCTGGACTATCATCGCACCTGAATATAAGCCACACCGGCTTAATAACTAAATGAATTTACCGTTGTTTGCGGACCAAACTCTGTTTGCTCTTCTTTACACGACGCAGTTCATCTTCTCGCTTCCTCCACTTCCATACCATTGATCCATCCATGTTCTGCTCTGCTCCCATCATCTACTTCGTGACTGATAGCCTTGAGATTGAATTCACTCTTTGTTAGCATGTTTCCTAACAGCCGCCATCTTTGGGGGTCCTCAGTAATATTGTGTTGAAGCACAGTACGTACCAGAGGTAAGCATACAAGTCCTGTTCTCTGATAGGTTTATGGTTGCCAGCGATAGTGGACATGTAAAGTTAGCGTGAGGTTAGAACAATGTTGTGGCTTCATCGCTGACCAAAGTCGCACTAAAACATCTTGACAGATGTTTTAGCGCACTGTGCTACGTAACATTGGTTGGAGGTCAGTAAGCACAACAAGAATTCATACGTGAGGCACCGGATTATGAGGAGCAAGGTTGATTTTTGAGAACATTTCTGAGTTTTAAGCGCGCCTTATGGTGCAAAAAATACAGTATGTGTCCATCTATGGGCTGCAGGTGTCCACGTTGTAACGAGATATTTTACACAAACATTTTTTTAAACTTTTAATTAAATACATGCTGGTAACATCCGCAAATACGTACTGGAAATGCTTTTTCCGAACAGCGCCTGTAACACGGCTGATCGAAAAGATTAATAATAAATAACTTTTCTGTCCAGCTGATCGCTATCTTGGTCCCCGATCTGCGCACTAAAACCGTCGTCTTCTTCGGTGACGGATTCGAACGGCCTCAGAAGTTCACTGTAATTTCATCGGTCCGATGTGACGAAGCTAAATGTTTTGGCAGCGTGAAACTCATTAGCCCAAAAAAAAATCCATAAATTAGCCGCATCATCGTTTCAGCCGCAGTGTTCAAAGAAACTCAAGTCATGGCACCAAATCAGCGGTTCATCTGGTTCAGCAGGTCTGGACCAGCTTTAAGATGGTCTACAGACACCTTCCACCCGAACAGTAGTGCTAACAGTTACATGCTAATAGCCAATAGCTAATGCTAACGCAGTAATCGGTTTAAAAAGCACCCGATCGAGCCCAGGAACCTGCGAAATGGGGGCGCCCAGGGCCTCGCGAGAAGATACAAGGGTACGATAACAAAGTCCAGGGTGCTCGTGGTTCAGGAGGAGCTTTTAAACCCAACCAGTTCAGTAACGCTGATATTTTTCGGCGCATTAGACTGGTGCAGGACATGTATGCTCGCTGTGAGACACTGGTACGGTGTGCTGTAGGGGTAACAGAGAAGTTCAAGGTGGAGGGGGACTCCATCAGGGATCAGCTCTGAGCCCCTTCTTGTTCGCAGTCTTGATGGCCAGGCTGACAGATGAGGTTAGACAGGAATCTCCATGGACCATGATGTTTGCGGATGACATTGTGATCTGTCGTGAGAGCAGAGAACAGGTAGAGGAACATCTAGAGAGGTGGAGGTATGCTCTGGAAAGGAGAGGAACGAAAGTTAGTCGCAGCAAGACAGAATATATTTGTGTGAACGAGAGGAACTCGGGTGGAACGGTGAGGCTACAGGGAGTGGAGATCAAGAAGCTGGAGGATTTCAGGTACTTAGGGTCAACAGTCCAGAGCGACGGAGAGTGCGGAAAAGAGGTGAAGAGACGGTCCAAGCAGGTTGGAATGGGTGGAGAAAAGTGTCAGGGGTACCAAGAGATAGAAGAACATCAGCCAGAATAAAAGGAAAGGTGTACAAGACAGTGGTGAGACCAGCCATGATGTTTGGACTAGAAACTGTTCCAATGACCAAAAGACAGCAGGCAGAACTAGAGGTTGCAGAGATGAAGATGTGGAGGTTCTCTTTGGGAGTGACCAGGATGGAGAGGATCAGGAATGAGTCTATCAGAGGAACAGCACATGTTAGATGTTTTGGAGAGAAGGTCAGAGAAGCCAGACTGAGATGTTTGGGTCATGGACAGAGAAGAGATAGTGAATATATTGGTAGACGGATGCTGGAATTGGAGCTGCCAGGCAAGAGGTCTGGAGGAAGACCAAAGAGAAGATTTATGGACGTAGTGAGAGAGGATATGAAGGTAGTTGGTGTGAGAGAGGAGGATCCAGAGAACAGGGTTAGATGGAGAAAGTTGACTCGCTGTGGCGACACCTGAAGGGAAAAGACGAAGAAGACGAAAATACACCTCGATCTGGATCAGCCCGGTCTCGCTCCGCCGTGAAATAAAATGATTTAAATCAAGCGCCGCCTCTGGAAGTTTCCCCCGGTGCCGATCGATGCCGTTCTCCAAATAATAAACTTCCTCAGACAGTCTCTCGTTAAAGCCGAATGATTAACCTTAAAGCCGATCGCGCACCTCGAATTCCGATGAGTTCTCCGCCGGACCAGGCCTTCCCCGTTTCCACGTCGCAGCTTCCACGCGGTAAGATAATTATTTTGCTATCGGAAATTAACTCCTAGCAACGTGGTTTCCTCAGGGAAAACCGTGTCCGATACCAAGAAGTTGGGGATATAATCACCACGTCGTCGGCGTATTGACAGATTTCCTGCTTCGACCTTTTTGTTCCCTTTGGCTCATATCGACCAATCCGAGAAAACAGACCCCAAAAAAAGAAAAAAAATCACGATAAATGAGTAAATAAAACACCATCAGAATTTGGTTATACAGTCAAATAAAACTGTTGTTTTTGAGGGTTGAACAAAAAAAAAAAAAAACAGTCATTATCCTTTTCATCCCGAGGAAAAGGTAATTACCGGCTCATTGATCCCGAAAAGCCAGCAGATATTTTTAGTTTGTAACAAATTAGAACATGTTAGAAGCAAATACACCAATTCCTCGACCTTAAACGATATGTTTGTCTTTGTCCAGCCGGCAGCTGCAGGTGATTTAGAAAAATAAGTGAAAATAAGTCCCCGCGGGTTTGAAACGCAGCTTAACGCTCTGCTCTCGGACTCGGACAAAACTTCTTATTCACATCCGCGACCGACAGGCTCGCGGTTGTATGTCTCCGGACGAGGCTCTGTGATTGGTCCAAGTCGAAACGGAGAATCACCAGGAGCCAAATCGTTGGTCCGAGACAAAAACTGATGCTCTCCAAGGAAGAAAGACCCAGGAAGAAGGTAGAGAACATGGTGTTTGCAGTCCAGGAACAGGACTCCGAGGTCCACCTCCACCTGAAGGACGAGGGCCGGAGAAGACAGGTGGTTTGGAGGGAGGAGTCGAAGAAGCCATCTTTGTCAAAACAACCTTTCGCAAAAGTACAACATCGTACTGGGATCAATATCAAGATGGTCCAGGACCTTCTGCACCCTCCAAACAACCAGGAAAGATCCACCACCAGAAGCAGACCCTTGTAGCTTCCACCAGAGCCTCAGTTCATGGGATCTAACAGCTTTCATTCCTTTGTTTAGCTTTACCCTTTCATACTCCAGTCCAGGTGATCCCCAAAGCTGCTCCTTTATCCCCAACAAACAACATCTCCGTTAGCATAACAAGCCCCTTCGACCTAGCTTCTGCCCATCAACTCCTCATTTACACGACCTCTTCTTCTCCTTTTGGCTTTTCCCTTCAGGGGTCTCTACAGCAAATCCACTTTCTCCATCTCACCCTATTCTCTGGATCCTCCTCTCTCACACCAACTACCTTCATATCTCCTCTAACTACATCCATAACTCTTCTCTTTGGTCTTCCTCCAGACCTCTTGCCTTGCAGCTCCAATTCCAGCATCCGTCTACCAATATATTCTCTGTCCATGACCCAACCATCTCAGTCTGGCTTCTCTGACCTTCTCTCCAAAACATCTAACATGTGCTGTTCCTCTGATAGACTCATTCCTGATCCTCTCCATCCTGGTCACTCCCAAAGAGAACCTCAACATCTTCATCTCTGCAACCTCTAGTTCTACCTGCTGTCTTTTGGTCATTGGAACAGTTTCTAGTCCAAACATCATCGCTGGTCTCACCACTGTCTTGTACACCTTTCCTTTTATTCTGGCTGATGTTCTTCTATCTCTTGGTACCCCTGACACTTTTCTCCAGCCATTCCACCCTGCTGGAACCCGTCCTCTTCACCTCTTCTCCACACTCTCCGTTGCTCTGGACTGTTGACCCCAAGTACTGAAATCCTCCAGCTTCTTGATCTCCACTCCCTGTATCCTCACCGTTCCACCCGAGTTCCTCTCATTCACACACATATATTCTGTCTTGCTGCGACTAACCTTCATTCCTCTCCTTTCCAGAGCATACCTCCACCTCTCGAGATGTTCCTCTACCTGTTTTCTGCTCTCACTACAGATCACAATGTCATCCGCAAACATCATGGTCCATGGGGATTCCTGTCTAACCTCATCTGTCAGCCTGTCCATCAAGACTGCGAACAAGAAGGGGCTCAGAGCTGATCCCTGATGGAGTCCCACCTCCACCTTGAACTTCTCTGTTACCCCTACAGCACACCGTACCAGTGTCTCACAGCGAGCATACATGTCCTGCACCAGTTTAACTTTTACACAACAATCCACCATAACCCGGATCCACCCAGAACCCTAAACCCACGACCGTCCTAAAATGGATGGCAAAAGTAACTTCAACAAAACAGCAATGTATACTATACTTGTAGTAGTAGTAGTAGTAGTAGTAGTAGTAGTAGTAGTAGTAGTATAGAGTGAATGGATAACCTGGAACTATCCATTCACCTGTATACTATACTTGTGACTGTTTCATTTTGTACATTGATTTTTATAGTTTTTTTTATTGTCCCTTTTATTTTATGTACCCTTTGAGTCGGAGCTGCTTCTGTAACAGGAAGCCATTTCGCCTCCGGGATCCGTAAAGTAATTCAATTCAGGTGAATAACCTCAAATTTGCAGAAAACTACATAAAGATAGTCCCGGCGTTAAGAATAATTAAATTGAAAAAATTAAAGTAAACAAAAATAAGTAGTCCAAGTCAAAGGTAGCTTTATTGCCAATTTCTCTACATGTAGTGGACATACAGAAACATCCAGACGACATGTCATATATCACAATCCCACGTTGACGTGAAATTAACAATTAATAATCATAGAGTGCAAATTAACAGTAAATTTAAACAGTAAAGCCTCAACGTGGATTACGCAATGACGGCTGACTGCCGGCGTGCTCTGCACCAAGACTGGATCGCTGCCTCTGTATTTCGCTATTAAAATATTTAAACGCTTTTGCCAAATGAACTACATTTCCAGTGTAAAGTGTTTTGTCAACACTGTCATTTGCGTTATGAGTTTCTTGTGCCGAGCCATCACAACACAGCTGCAGGGTGAGGCACGCAGTTCTCCTGCCTCACGCTAGGGGGCGCTCGTTCCCGTTAACTGCCACCAATCGAACGTTGACTAAGTTCCTCGTCACCTCGGACCGATGAAATGAGCATGAAAGTACTTATTTGTGGATGTTACCGGTATGAGTTTATTTAAAAGTTTAAAAAAGTTTGTGTGGTAATATTTTATGTTACAACATGGACACTTTATTTAGCTATTTTTAGCCGGCCTATATTCAGGTGCGTTCAATAATCTGGAAATTACAGTATCTTTGTCAGTGATTTGCATTATAAAGATATTTTTCAATTAACTTAACCAGTTTTTTTTTATTGAAAATGGCTTGATTTTCACATTTACTTTTCAAATACTGAGAATAAACGTGCGGTGAGGCTGCAGACTGTTGAGCCTCAATGTAGATTCAGACTGCCGGCACGTTCTGCACTGAGACCGGACTGCTGCTTCTCTGTATGTCTCAATTTAAACACTTTTGCAACATAACTGTGCAATATTTCATGAACTGTGCAACATTTCATTTCATAACAGCTGCATGTGCAATATTTTTTCTTACTCTTCTGCACTCCTTATTATCCATTATCTGCTGTTTATACTGTTTATACAGTTTTCTACTATTATTTATTATTGTTATGTTTTACTTGAAACTCTGGCACAACAATTTCTTTCGGGATAAATAAAGTTGTTCTTATTATTCTTATTCTTATGAACAACAACTGTATGTGTGTTACTAGTTTCTTATGCTCAGCGATCTTAAAACGGCTGTGGAGCCATGAAGTGAGGCACGCAGCTCTCCTGCCTCATGCTAGCGGAAGAAAGCTATAAGATTTTAAACAGAACCCTTTAACTGCTGCCAAGCAAACATTTATGTTTGTAAATGTAATTGTGATGAAGTCAGTGCTTCACCAGCCTTCAACCTCACCGCTGAGCACTAGCCAACCTCATTTTTTGTGTTTCTATAGCAACACAATTATACCTGTGACACCAACACCAGGAATGAACTCTGCTAGACTATGCAGACGGGCCTCCATCAGATAGCGCCTTCTTCCAGGAAAAAAAAAAGAATAATTCCAAGTCCAGCCTATATATGTACACATATATTTATTTTCTTATTTTTAGCCGGTGAGGCTAATATTCAGGTGCGCCCAATAGTCTGGAAAATACGGTACATGCTACCATAGCAGCGTTACGGTCTGTATCCGTGAGTCAAAAATAGCAATCACGCAAAACAAAAAAGTGGCGATATCGCAATATATTGTTAGATGGTCCGACGTCAGCGGATATTGAATGAATGAACGTATGAATGCTATCCAGTCATACTTTCACTGCGTTTTTGAACCTCCGGCGCCGTAGGCCGCTATTTCCCCGCTGCTTTTAAAACGACGTCAAATGATGATCTTTCATCCTCGGCGATGAGCGAACGATTGGCGGTTAAAGAGCTCTTTTTTTTTTTTTGACAGCGTAATAAGACGTCTACGTCTCGGTAGCTCGGGGTGATGGGCCACACAGGGGCCACAACGGATGTTCAAGCAATCACCGATTAATGAGTCGTTACTGTCGGAGCTGTTCGAGTCTTCAGTGTTAAACCGGAGGAATCGTGCGGAAAATCGTCCGGGCGGCGATTTATTGACGTGATGATGGACAGACGGTTGGAGCGATGCAGTTATTAATGCGTCGCAGCGGATCGCTAACTACGCAAGTTAGCGACTCAGAATGGACGAATCTTGCTAGTTCGGTGCGAAGGGCATTGCTCAGTGGGCAGAGATGTCTGCAAGGCGAAGTACCCTTGGGTAAGAAACCAAATCCCACGTCGCTCCCAGTAGCGTTGTTAGCGCCTCGCACGGTGACACCGCCACCGGTGAAATGGTGAATGCTTTCTAGAGGAACAGCGTCCTGTAAGTTGAGACCGCTTCCCATCTTCCCACCACCGTCCCCACGTGGGGACGTCGTAATAAATCCTTGATAAAGGTTATTGGGTCTGACATGCAGTCCTGAGGTCGCTGCACTTGACTCGCTAGTCCCTGCTAGCAGCCGCAAACATTTTATTAATTTTACTGCAATAGGAAGCTCCTAATAATTAAGTTCCCATAACTCCTATTTGCCAGTATATGCTAGCAAATGTTATAGTCATTTTTCTGCAAAGGAAGCTGTTAATAATGAAGAACCAATAACTCCTCTTTGCTAGTACATGCTAGTGGCAACAAAAATTGTAGTCTTTTTACTGCAATAGTGTGCAGCTAATAAGGAAGTACCTGAAACTTGTATTTGCTTGTAACTCCTAGCGCCGTCAAATTTTTTTGTAATTTTTAGGCGATAGGAAGTGGGAAATAAGGAGGTATCCCTTGCTTGTACCTGTTAGCGGCAACAAAAGTTACTAATTTTGCTACGCTAGGAAGCAGCTAATGAGGAAGTACTCGAAACTTTTACTAACTAGTACCTGCTAGTGGCCGTAAATATTTGAGTCATTTTACTGCAATAGTATGCAGCTGCTAAGGAAGTACCTGAAACTTGTATTTGCTAGTAACTCCTAGCGGCGTCAAATTTTTTTGTAATTATCTGCGATAGGAAGTGGCAAATAAGGAGGTAGCTGGAACTTATACTTGCTGGTACCAGCTAGCGGCGACAAAAATTGTAGTAATTTTACTGCGATAGGAAACAGTTAATAAGGAGGTATGCGTAACTTCTCTTTAGTAGCACATGCTAGCCTTGGCAAAAATTGTATTTACTTTTCTGCAAAGGAAGAAGCTAATAAGGAAGTATCCCTAACTCACACTTGCTTTAACCTGTTAGCGGCAACAAAAGTTACTAATTTTGCTACGCTAGGAAGCAGCTAATGAGGAAGTACTCGAAACTTTTACTAACTAGTACCTGCTAGTGGCCGTAAATATTTTAGTCATTTTACTGCAATAGTATGCAGCTGCTAAGGAAGTACCTGAAACTTGTATTTGCTAGTAACTCCTAGCGGCGTCAAATTTTTTTGTAAATTTCTGCGATAGGAAGCAGCTAATGAGGAAATACCGGAAACTTGTACTTGCTAGTACATGCTAGCGGCGACACGGATTGGAGTTATTTTACTGCGATAGGAAACAGCTAACAAGGAAGCACAGGAAATTGGTACTTGCTAGAACCTGCTAGTGGTGGCAAAACTTGTATTCACTCTACTGCAATAGGAAGCCGCTAATAAAGAAGTGCCTTTTTGAGGACACCGGGCAAATGGCAGACCGCTCGGGAAGCCACAGATGCCCATTTAGGCCACAGGAACTCCCAAGAATGAACAGGGATACCCTTGCAAAGATCGCACAGCTAAATTAACCCCAGCGTCCCCAAACGAGGACACCCCTCAGCACTCATTCAGGTCCCGCTAATCCCGAACGGCTCGTAGACGGGAAGAAAACAACAGCTCCGCGTCTCGGGAGGTTATTCTAATATCATGGCGGAGGATGTCGGGGGCTGTTAGCGATGTCGACGACGACGCGTCTGACAAAGCGAGGCGGAATTCCGAGACGAAGAGAAGCGTTTTCTCAAGAAGAACCGACGCTGCTGGACCCGCATTAGCGCCGCCTTAGCGTCATCCGGTTGCGAGCCAACCCCCCTGGCGCCCGCCGCCGTAATTACAGCCGCTGCGCTTATCTCCGATATGCAAACAAGACCATCTTGATTGCCTGTAATGATCATCATTTTCCACTTAACTGGTAATCGGGCTTTTTCAGACGCGTTTCATCTCCAGGTCTCTGGTGGCTCCGCATCTGCAAGCGAACAGAAAACATAAACACAGTGTGTCAGAGTGCGCCGCGGGGGGAAATTATAGGTCGGGATTTTGAAGTTTCTGCCGTAATGAGGAGCTTATTAAAATCCCCCGATCGAGAATAAATATATAAATGATTCAGATGAGGACGGGAGCGCGACAGCGTGGGATGAGCTAGCGATGACGCCCGAGACGAAGTAGCGTACCGCCGAGGCGAGAGGAAACCTCTTGACACCCTGAAGTACTGCAGTACAAGGAGGAGGCAGGACTCGTATTTCTACTGCAACGTGGTACCAAGTCTATCTTCTCTGCTCAACCATCTCTTTCTGATTTTAAGGGTTTATAAATTTTGGAAGGGGACGGTCCGTTATTACATCGCTAACTGGTGACAAGTCACTTCCGCAAAAAGTGAAAATATAAAACGTAAAGTTCTATTCCACCCATCTGCAGTCTGGGCCTTGTCTGGTCTTTTTTTTTTCTGTGAAAAAATTGAAAAAAGGTTATTTGGTGATTATTTATTTCATAAATAGTGTTATTTATTTCATTAAGGAACTTGAAAAGGGTTATTTATTTATTATTTTATTATTATTTATTATTATTATTATTGTCATTATTATTTATTTCATTATTTATTATACATTTATATATTATTATTATTTATATATTATTATTATTAATTATTTATTTATGTTATTTATTATTTTCAGATTTTTTTTTTTCCCCTGTCAAGATCCCATAGAGAGTAAAGTTTTGGGCTTTCTGGAAAACAATAAATGTTTACGTTCAGCACTTCTGCGGTCGTCACGCTTATATTTTATATATATCATCTCTGCAACCTCCAGCTCTGTCTTTAGGCCATTGTCAGTGTTTGTGGAGCATCCAGCACCACTGGTCAAAAAGAAATCATCCTAAAATGGGCTGCAAAAGTAGCCAACCAATCCAAAACAGCAATGTATATTATAAAATTGTTAGTCGTAGCAGTCGTAGCATTAGCCTTGTAATTTGTGTACTATTGAGCACACCTGATTATAAGCGACGCCGGCTAATATGGAGGAGGTTTCACCCGAAACCGTTAAAGTCGTCTTCTTTGTTGTGGGAATTGAACGGTTTCAGAATTTCACGCTGGTTTCATCGGTCCGATGAGACGAGGCTGAATGTTTTGGCGGCGTGAAGCTCGTTAGCCCCCTAAAAATCACTAAATTAGTCGCACCGTTGTTTAAGCAGTAGCAGTTTATGACGGTATGACATGACGGTACCCACCTGTATATCTACTTGTATGTGCAACTGTTTCATTTTATACATTGATTTTTATAGTTTTTTTTGTCCCTTCTATTTTTTTTTTAGCTTCTGTGACAGTCATTTCCCCTCCGGGATCCATAAAGTAATTAAAATTCTGATGAGTAACCTCCAATTTGCAGAAAACTTAATGAAAATAATCCCAATATTAAGCATAATTTGAAAATGAAATGAAACAAGCAGCTCATCGTGACTGGAAATAAACAGTCCAAGTCAAATGTAGCTTTATTGTCAGTTTCTCTGCATGTAGCTGACATACAGAAACATCCGGAAGACGTTTCTCACAATCTCAAGGTGAGATTAACAACATAATAGTGAGCATTTTCAGAGTAAAGAAACTAACAGTAAACTAAAATATAACGTGCACGGCAGCGTCGCCACAGCGACGAGTGAAATGGTGAATTCTTTCTAGATGTAACAGCGTCCTGTCAGTTGAAACCCCTACTTGCTAATACGTGCTAGCGGTGTAAACATTTTTAGTAATATTACAGCGATAACAAACAGCTAATGAGGAAGTACACAGAATTCATACTTGCTAGTACCTGTTAGCGCCGGCTAAATTGGCGGCTAAATTTTACAGTGATAGGAAGCTGCAGAATTCGTACTTCCTAGCGGCCACAATATTTTGAGTCATTTTACTGCGATAGCTGTAGTAAGTATAAAGTGTAACGTGCACGCCCGTCAATCTACCAGCACAGAGGATGACAGATATTTGACAGCCTAAAAACCTGAAATGTATAAATATGTCATTTGAATTTGAATATAGAGCGTAGCAGCTGAGTTTTCTGTACAGTTTTGTGTAAAAACAGTCATTTAGAGGGTAAAACCAGGTATTAAAGCTGACAAATAATTACAGCTGTCAAGAATGTTCAAGAGAAATAATCATCTCAACAGCAGCTGTTTGTATTTTGACGTCCGTCCCCTTCTTGTTCCTCCACAAACCCCGTTTCCCTCCGAGGCGTCTCGGGTTCTGTCACTTCCTGCCGGCTAAAGTTCATTAGCCGTCCAGATGTTTGCGGAGGGGTGTCGCCTCTTCGGGGCCGCCGAGCCCGACAGCGAGCCGGCGCTGATGGATTGCCTGTCGCACCTTTAAACTGGTTTTCAAGGCGGACTCGTTAGACGCAAATGTCAGCGCGTGACGCCGGTCGTCCCCAAAGACGGCTCTTGTCGCCCGGGCGACAGCAAGCTAGCTTGTACAGCTATCTAAGTGAGATGTAGTGCTAATCCTGGCGTCTGGGTGGCGAGGGTGCTTAGCCTAGCGCTGCCGTCATTGGCTAGCAGGTCGCCGGTCGATCGCTAGGCTACATAAGGAGACGTTCGGCCGTTCACTCGCTCATTCACGTCTTGCAGAGACACGCTAGCGTTCACCCTTTCATATAGAAGCAACAACCGTGAGCTTTCGGGTCTCAGGCAAACCTTTTGACTCACGGGCTGAAATGGGTTCTAGAAGTTGTCCCAGGAGCTGGACAGGAACAGATGGATGGAGTATTTGTGTGAACATGACATAGATAGAATAGAAGTACATGTGAAAGCCAATGAGTTGTATTTTTCACATTATAAGGCGCACTTAGAATCCTTCAGTTTTCTCAAAAATCATCTGTGCGCCTTTTAATCCGGTACCTAATGTATGAACTGTTTGGAAGAAAGCATTTCCAGTATGTATTTGTGGATGTTACCAGTATATTTAACTTTTTTGTGTACGTTTGTGTAAATATCAACGTGGACACCTGCAGCTTATAGACAAGTGCAGCTCATACATGGACACATAGTGTATTTTACGCACATTTTCTCAAAAATCAACCTTTCTCCTTATAATCTGGTGCTTCAGGTATGAATTCTTGTTGTGCTTACTGGCTTCCAACCAATTTTATGTGGCGCACCGAACTCAAACATCCGTCAAAATGTTTTAGTGTGACTTTAGCGACCAAGCCGCTTCGCTCGGCTGATAGTCGCACCGTCTCAACCTGACACGGGGACGTCGTGTTGAAGTTGGTCCTCAGTTAAATATGGGCTACAACGTCAGATAGTGTTAGGTAACTCATTATGTAATGCTGGAATACAACGTTGTTCTAACCTCACGCTAATTTCAGATGTCCACTATCGCTGGCAACCAGTCAGAGAACAGGACTTGTATGCTTACCTCTGGTACGTACTGTGCTTCAACACAATATTACTGAGGACCCCCAAAGATGGCGGCTGTTAAGAAACATGCTAACAAAGAGTGAATTCAAACTTGAGGCTATCAGTCACGCAGTAGATGATGGGAACGGAGCAGAACATGGATGAATCAATGGTATGGAAGTGGAGGAAGCGAGCAGAGTAAAGAAGAGCAAATAGAGTTTCTACGGCAACAAAGTGGGATGGACACAGTTAGAGGACAAAATTGAAGAGTGAGTTGAGTAAAGTTGGACTGTTTTGTTTGGCTTCACATACCGTATATTGTATCATGCGCCTTTGAGCGCGGTGCGCCATAGGGTCCGCAAAATACGCCCAAAGGATTTGGAGGTTCTTTCAGTGCGACAGAGTCTGGAGTTAGTTTTGTTGTGGCTGCTCTCCGCATGGAGCCGAGGATATTGGCCAGTTAAAGTGGATCTGTGACGAGCTTTGTTGGTGTTTGTAGCTCGAACCGAACACCGCCAGCATCTCATGCGCTGTCCTCTGGAGGTTGAAAAACATGGCTAACAGCTAATGTGAAGGCCAGCATAAAACTTGCCGCGGTACTCGACTCTGTAATTGCGGTTCATCGTTGAAAAAATGTTGCAAAACCTGTAAATTAGTCGCCAACCTCTGAGCTGCGGCTGCCTGTTCTTCTGTTTCTGTCGCTAGCATCGTTAGCATGCTTTGTGACAAAGCGACGGCTGATATTGTCCAGTTTCCCGCCGTATCAGACATACGCCCGTTGATCGGATTCGGTGAAACAAGACTCGGCACCTGCTGTCCACTTTCGACTTCCTCGATGCGCTCATTTTTACAGAAGGATTAAAAAGGCAAAATGAAACCAGTGTTAGCTCGTGCCTGATAGCGACTCAGTGAGAAGGTGAATGTTGCATGACTTCATGAATGAGAGGGTGTCCGAACGGGTTCAGCCCAGCTTGCAAAGCTAAAAGACGACGGGTTTCAGGGGGGAATCGAACAAGAGGTACATTGACAGCACTTTATATACCGGGGTTTTACGACAACGTTCACCCGTCATGTAGAAGCACACGACATTCAGATTTTCACTCATAAAAGCAAACAACGTTCACCCTCTCATTAAATACATCTATAGAAGCATACAATGTTCGCTCTTTCATTCATAAACATCACATCGAAGCATACAAGTCACCCTGTCATTCACATGGAGACGTTGCTACATTCACTCATTCATAAAGGCAAACAACGTTCACCCTCTCATTATACATCTATAGAAGCATACAACATTCACTCTTTCATTCATACAGGCATGCAACATTCATTGTGTCATTCATACACCATATAGTCATACAACAATCACTCTTTCATTCATAAACATCACATAGAAGCATACAAGTCACCCTGTCATTCATACATCACATGGAGACATTGCTACATTCACTCATGCATAAAGGCATACAACGTTCATCCTGTCATTCATACATCATATTGTCATTAAACAATCACTCTTTCATTCATAAACATCACATAGAGGCGTTACAATATTCACTCGTTCATTTATACAACATTCACCCTCATGGAGCCTCCACACAGAAAGGCTTCGTCCGGGAATCGAACCAGGGACCTTTGTGTTTTATGATTGCGCCGCCCCGTTTCGTCCTTTTATTCACCTCCTAATGAAACGAGCCGTTCGTTCCTCGAAAACAATCAACCCAGAGCCAAGAGGCCATAAAAAGCTTTTGAAATGTGCGCAGGAATAAAATAAATATCGGTGAGAAATGACCTGAAAATGAATAAAAGTAAAAATGTAAAACTTTGCAGGAAGCTACTTTAAAGTTCACTTTCAAGGGCTAAAAAAAAACAAACTAGCATGACACAAAAAATAGCAATAATTTGCATTAAAATTTAAATCGAAATAGCCCAAAAAAAAAAAAAAAAAAAACAGCAAAAGACAATCGAGCTTCCAGAAACCGTGGCTGTAAAGCTCTGACGTCCAAAACATCCAATCATTTATGTATCATCATTAATAATCATTGATAATCACCATTATCAAACAGTAATCAAGTAAAACCATCCTGAAATGGATTGCAAAAGTAACTATCTTCAACAAAACAGCAAGGTATTATATTACTAGTTGTAGTAGCAGTAGCAGTACTAGTACTGTGTTTTCCAGACTATTGGGCGCACATGAATATTAGCCACATCGGCTAAAAATAGCTAACTAGACATAAATGTACATATATATATGCTGCACTTAGGATTATTCTTTTTTTTCCTGGAAGAAGGCGCTATCTGATCTGAGGACCATCTGCACAGTCCACGCAGAGTTCATTCGTGGCGTCGGTGTCACGGGTACAGCTGTGTTACCATAGAAACACAAAGTACAGCGAGTGACAAAATGTGGTTGGCTAGTACTCAGTAACATGCGGTGAGGTTGAAGGCTGGTGAAGCACTGACTTCATCACAATTACATTTACAAACATAAATGTTTACTTGGCAGCAGTTAAAGGGTTCTGTTTAAAATCTCATAGCTTTCCTCCGCTAGCATGAGGCAGGAGAGCTGCGTGCCTCACTTCATGGCTCCACAGCCGTTTTAAGATCGCTGAGCACAAGAAACTAGTAACACACATACAGTTGTTGTTCATAGGAATAAGAATAATAAGAATAAGAATAAGAATAAGAATAAGAACAACTTTATTTATCCCGAAGGAAATTGTTGTGCCAGAGTTTCAAGTGAAACATAACAGGCGTCTTTGAGTACCAAAAGCGCTATACAAATCCTATGTATTATTATTCATTATTATTATTATTAACAATAGTAAATAATAGTAGAAAATTGTATAAACAGTATAATCAGTAAAAAAAGGGTGGGGGAGAATAAGAAATAGAAATAAAACTATAAAGCGTCTAAGTAACAAGTTAAGGCTATAAAGTGTCTTAAGGTCTTAAGTATCAGGTGAAAGATAAGGAGTGCACAAGAGTGTGAAAAAATATTGCACATGCAGCGGTTATGAAATGAAATATTGCACAGTTATGTTGCAAAAGTGTTTAAATCGAGACATACAGAGAAGCAGCAGTCCGGTCTCAGTGCAGAACCTGTCGGCAGTCTGAATCTACATTGAGGCTCAACAGTCAGCAGCCTCACCGCACGTTTATTTTCAGTATTTGAAGAGTAAATGTGAAAATCCAGCCATTTTCAATGAAAAAAAAACTGGTGAAGTTAAATGAAAAATATCTTAATAGTGAAAAATCATTGACAAAGATACTGTAATTTCCAGATTATTGAACCCACCTGAATATAAGCTGGCTAAAAATAGCTAAATAAAGTGTCCACGTTCTAACATGAAATATTCACACACAAACTTTTTTTATTTTTTAAATAATCTCATACTGGTAACATCCACAAATACATTCTTTCATGCTCATTTCACTGGTCCAAGGTGACGAGGCTAAATGTTTCGGCGGCTACAAAAATATCCATAAATTAGCCGCATGGTTTTTTAAGCTACAGAGTGAAAAAAGTAGCGGCTTATAGTCTGGAAATGACGGTTTATATCTCCATGTGCAAAGACTAAACATGGAACAACATGTAGCTTATTTTAGCTCTAATTTGCTGGTTTGCAATATTAGTTTCCTATGTATTTTTTTTATTTGTTGTTTGTACACATATATTTGCGTACCCGCTTGGATTCTCGGCTCCTGGTGTGTCCAAGTGTTGTTTAGCAAAACACTGAACCCCAAATCGCTCCCCTGGTGCCGCTGGACGGCAGCTACTGCTCACGGTTCGTCCATGATGGGTTCAATTCAGACAAGGAGTAAAGTTAATTGAGATTAATTAAGATTAATAAATCTTTTAGTCGTTTAATGAAGCAGTTGGAGACCGTGCTGTCCGTCAGCAGCGGGGAGGCGGGGCTAATCTCTGATGCTTAGCGGGTTTATTTCAAGTGTGTGTGTGTGTGTGTGTGTGTTGTGGAGACACCGACCTCCTCTTTGGAGACCCGAAAGCCGTGTGAATGACAGGGTGAGTGGTTGTACGGTGGACCAGTAGCTTAGCTTACCAGTTTCATTTTGTCTTTGACTCCCATCACGAACATCTGTATCAGTGAAACCCCCCCTGGTCTGATCGCTGCCCCCAAAAATCATCCTGCACTTCTTTGAAACCTTTTTAAGGGTTTATTTGGCAAAAAAAATACAGCTAGGAATGAACGCTAACCTTAATTACTGCTGTTCTTTCTCTTTTTTCCAGCACTCGTACTTGACGTTTCCTTTGCTAAATCAGCAAATGTAAAGCCGTCCTGCATATAAGACCTTTGCTAACGCTAATGCTATCTCCGGCTAGCCATCTGTCATTAATCCAAAGAAACAATAACATCGTCACCCCTTTAGCCACATCGGCCGCCTTTAGCTTTAGCCTTTAGTGATCGGTAACACCAACACCGCTTCCTTCTCCAGATCGCTGGAACTTCTTCTTGACACTGTTCGCACGAGCACCATAATGGGGGTATCTGACTGAAAAAGCACAAAAAAGCATCATAACAGTGGAATGACTCAACGGTGAATTATGTAAACAACGCGGAGTAGCACGCATGGCTGCTGCTATGCTACAATGCGGAAAGCCAGTGGGGTTGTGCTTGTGCTCGCAGACTTGTTTGCAGTTTAAAATTTGATGGGAAAACTCTGTTCGTAGGCCGATTTGTTGGTGATTATGGGCGTTCGCAAGCCCGGGAGCTACTGTATTTTCTGTATTTAAAGACCTCAAAATGGCACCTTTCAACTCAAGGCGATCGGTCGCGCAGTAGAACACGGGGATAGAGCAGCGGCGAGAGAATTCAACATCAATGGATCAATGGTCCGGGAGTGGAGGAAGCAACAAGATGACCTGCAACAAGTAAAGAAAACTAAACAGAGTTTCAGAGGAAACGAAGCGAGATGGACACAGTTGGAGGACAAACTGGAACATCAGGTTGATCAGAGAGCAGCAAGTAAAAGCGTCTCTACAGTCACTAATCCAATGAAGGCAACAGTGCTAGCTAGCGACATGAACATCAATGCATTTGGAGGCGGTCCTTCTTGGTGCTTTTGTTTTATGAAACACTTTGAACTGTGATAAATGGAGTTGGAAATACGTTGTTTTCAACGAAGCCGGCGGGAATACTAGCTACCGATATACGGTAACAGATTGTGAATGCACAAACTTGTTTGGTAGTGAACGGAGTTGTCAGGACGTTGTTTGTGTTCTTTTAACGAAGTTTGACTGACTTATCTGACTGTTTTGTTGACATTCCCTTTAGCGCAGCTTCATCTAGTGGATGTATGACTCAACCCCAGCCACTACTGGGGTTTCTACTCTATGCGCCTTATAATGAGGTGCGCCTTATATATGGAAACGGTTTTAAAATAGGCCATTCGCTTAAGGTGCGCCTCATAATCCAATGCGCCTTATAGTGCGGAAAATACACTACTGTATGTCCATGTCAATGAGCGATATGTGGGCCTGTGATTGGTCCAGGATGAGCGTTGAAGAAAATGAATGAGCGGTGAGGTGCAGTCAGGGGAGGCAGGAGAGGCCGTGCCTCACTTGGCAATCTTGGACAGAAAAAAATGTAAAATGAAAAAGAATGAAAAGGTTATATTTATAAGTGATTTGCTCTATAAAGGTATTTTTCATTTAACTTTAACTTCATTTCTTCAAAATGCCTGGGTTTTTTTACATTTGCTGTTCATATACTGAGAAGAGACGTGCGGTGAGGCAGCCGACTGTTCAGCCTCAGCGTAGATTACGCTGCCACGCTCTGCACTAAGACTGGATTGCAGCCTCTCTGTATGTCGCTATTAAAATGTTTAAACACTTTTGCAACGTGAACAAAAGCTGGTTGTATGTTACTAGTTTCTTGTACTGAGCGATCAGAAAACAGCTGCCAAGAACCACTAGGTGAGGCACGCAGTTCTCCTGCCTCATGCTAGGGGGCGCTCTAGAAAACAGCGACAGCAAGCTAGAGTTAGCATGTCTAGTGCAGCCATACATTTATTTTTTTTCCTCTCTTTGCTTTCAAAACGTTCTGTAAACATGATTGCGATGAAGTCGGTGCCTCACCGGACGTGAAGCTCAAAAAACCGAACCCCCGTTCAGGTTCAGTCGAACCTTCGTCCAGAACAAATGAGCTGAGGAGGCGTTTCATCCCGCTAATGCTTTCCCGATACAAACGCAGTTTTATGGTCATTTCCAGATGTAATTTTTTTATTACCGAGCCTCATCCGGTTAAAATTCCTGTTTATCCGCCCAGATTGGATTAGTTTAGTCAGAGAGTCTAGACGGGAGTCTCGCTGGAGGAACTGGACCCGCAGGATTCCGAGCACGGACGTGCGCGTCGAGACGCCGTTCGGCCGCGCCTTCGATCGCCGCCGTTTTTTCCCAAAACCGATGTCGGCGCCACGTCGTTCAAATCCTCCGGCACCTGCGAGCCACGGCACTGTAATAGCATTGTAATTACACACAGAGCAGGCATTACACCGCGTTGTGTGCGCCTCCAGGCTTGAGAACAAGTGTGTGTGTGTGTGTGTGTGTGTGTGTGTGTGTGTGTGTGTGTGTGTGTGTGATTCAACCCGGAGCCCAGATGTAATTTCAGCCCTCCTCATCGTATCAAACCCGGCTATTGTGCGTCGGTTTAAGTGTAAACGCCGCATTACGGGCGCCTCCGGTCGGACCGAGATGTTTTTCATTGGCTTATGAAACACGGCGTGCACGACCGCGTGTACGTGCACGCGCACGCGTCTCGGCTAATTGCGCCTCGTCTTTCAGGACGCCCGTTAACATTACCGGCTGAAAGATCAGCTGTTTGACACTTAAGCTGTTTGCAGACGGGTAATAAAGTGTGTTTAGCACATTTGAGCCGTGACTTTTTAACCGTGGCGTGGGAGCGGCGTGGAGCAGCATGGGAGCACCAAAACCACGCTGACGCTCATCCAAGACACATTTTGGGGCTGCGGCTTGAAATCACCGCCACCATTCAATGCAACGCTACGTTGGCTGTGTTTGACTCAGGGCTTTCAAACACAGTGGATGGAAGGATGGATGATGGATGGATGGATGGAGAGATGGATGGATGGATGGATGGATGGATGGGTGGAAGGATGGATGGATGGATGGATGGATGGGTGGATGGATGGATGGATGGATGGATGGATGGATGGATGGATGGATAAAGAAGTGAATAGATAAATCGTTGGATGGATGGATGAATAGATGGATATATATTCATAGATGGATGGATGGATGGATGGATGGAGAGATGGATGGATGGATGATGGATGGATGGATGGATGGATGGATGGATGGATGGATGGATGGAGAGATGGATGGATGGATGGATGGATGGATGGATGGATGGATGGATGGATGGATGGATGGATGGATGGATAAAGAAGTGAATAGATAAATCGTTGGATGGATGGATGAATAGATGGATATATATATTCATAGATGGATGGATGGATGGATGTGTCAGGATGAAAAGAATGGGTGGATTTGAATGGACGGATGTGTTCGATTAAAAAAAAAGAATGGATGAACTCACAGAAGGAAAGAAGGACGGAACGAACGGCCAGAAATCTGGAGAAGAACGTCCCTCTGACAGGTCAAAAAGAGAGAAAGAAAGAGCAGAAAACAACGATGAAAAGAAAGTAAAGTTCATCTCCAGCCGTGGAGGAGGCGGAGAGGGAGAAAAGCATTTATTCAATAAAAAGGAGAGCATTTAAAGTCAAATAAAATCAGACATCGGCAGAGTTTGTTTCATAAAATATGAGTGTTTTTAGGGAAGTATTCTGCGTCCATTTATAAATATCTATAATTATAGATATAGTAATAATTTATAGATCAGCACTCGCCGAACGGAATCACCAAACGCAAAGTTCGTTGAGTAAGATCGAGCACGTGTGGATTAATGGATGCATTAATTCCCTAAATGCACTCCATCCCCTGCCTGGAAGCTGCACCGAGCGAGATTTGTTCAAATAAATAAAGAAGCAAGATAAACCGAGCCGCTCCCAGATAAACGAGTAACGCGGCGGCGAAAGGCTTAAGCTTCCCGCCGCCGCCGCCCATGTCACTTTTATCACCTTCATGATTCAGACGGGGCCGACCGCCACCGTAAACAGAGGCGGCATCAGTCATCCGCCCCGAAAACGGAGGCTCCGCCCCCCCCAGGCCACCGAACGTAATCCCAGATGGCGTGGAAACCGCCGGCCGCAAATCCGCATTATTTGCCCCTGATTATGAGATTAAGGGGAATATTCTGTGATCAGCCGGCATCAAAAGCTCGGAGGAATTAAACCACTCACATTTGACAAACTCCGGCAGGTGGGGTTTTGTTTCAACCTCCCAGGATTCAACTTACTTGTTCTGAAATGTTTTCCAGCTGCAGGGGAACCCGATCTACACGGTTCAAAAGCAACGTCCTCGTAGGGGGACGGGGTGGCTGCGTCTCTTTATGGCATGTGAATGAGAGGCTGAATGGTCCGATGTCCCCAAAAGACATGTGAATGAGAGGGTGAAGGGATGATTGTCTCTAATAACGTGTGAATGAGAGGCTGAATGGTCTCACGTCTCCAAAAGATGTGTGAATGAGAGGCTGAACAGATGTTTGTCTGCAATTACACATGAAAGAGAGGCTGAAAGGTCCGACGTATCCAAAAGACGTGTGAATGAGAAGGTGAACGAATATTTGTCTCTAAACGATGCGTGAATGGGAAGCTTAATGGTCCGACATCTCCAAAAGACGTGTGAATGAGAGGATGAACAGATGTTTGTCTGCAATTATGCATGAATGAGAGGCTGAATGGTCCCACGTCTCCAAAAGACATGTGAATGAGAGGCTGAATGGTCATATATCTCTAAAGGACACGTAAATGAGAGGCTGAATGGTCCGACGTCTCCAAAAGACGTGTGAATGAGAAGATGAACGAATATTTGTCTCTAAACGATGCGTGACTGAGAGACTGAATGGTCCGACATCTCCAAAAGACATGTGAATGAGAGGGTGAACGGCAGTTTGTCTCCAAATACGTGTGAATGAGAGGGTGAACGGTCATATGTCTCTAAAGGATGCGTGAATGAGAGACTGAATGGTCCGACGTCTCCAAAGAGCACGTGAATGAAAGGGTGAACGGATGTTTGTCTCCAAAAGATGTGTGAACAAGAGGGTTAACAGTCATACGTCTCCAAAAGATGTTTAACGGTAGGGTGAATGGATGTACGTCTCCAAAGGATCTGTGAACGAGAGGCCGAACGGTTCGTACGTGTCCTCATTTGGCCCGTGGGCCGTCCCGCCTCTCGCCCAATCACAGCAAGGATAGATAGATAGTGTTGGAAACGTGACGTCCCCAGGTGAGGACGCAGATGGAAGCCGGCACCTCCTGGTCTCGGGTGTCGATGATCAATGAGAACTCGCCATCTATGATTGCGCGTTCGCCCCTCGCTTCGCTTCCCGCCGCCCGACAAGGAGGCCCATCGAGCGCTCTAATCAGGAAGTCGATCGGCGGGAGCGTCGCCGTGTCACGTGACCTCGTTCGCCTCGGGAGACCCGCCGCCGAAACCGGATCGCTTCGGGTCCGACGCCGATCAATAATCGCCGGGGGGATCGTTGATGAACCTCATTGACCGGGCGTGAAGGAGACCTGGCCGTGTTTTTATTGTTGCTACCATTTGATTTTCAGTAACAAACCCATTGAAATTCACCTGGAGATGCAAACGGGTGCAACATTAACAGTTAATGAGAAGCAGAATCTGAATTCATGAGAGCTCGCGGCTCAAAAAAAGGAGGGAGGAAGAGTTTTATATATTTATATATTTATATTCTTATTTACAGATGACGGTACCTGGAAAACCTTCATAAAAAATAATGAATTTTATTGGAAAAAAAATGAGAAATGATCTGAATTTATAAGAAGATGAAAATAAATGATTCTTTTAAATTAAAAAAAAAAGAAAAATCAATTTCTCATCAGCAAGAAGGTGGTTGGATTCCCCTTCTGTGTGGAGTCTCCATGTTCTCCAAACTCAGGAGGAGCTTCGGTGGTGATGTTCCTGCAGAGATGAAGTCCAGAAACCTTCTGAGAGCAGCAGCTCGCTTCTTCTGCAGGCTGAAAAGACACGGGTCAATACTGTTTGCCAGACTATTTGGATTTGAATCGGATTTAAATCAACCCGGGTCGGAGTCCGGGTCGTTATGGCAACGGGAACGACCGACTCGGAGGTATTTATAGTGACGGCGCGGGAGGACGTGGAATATTCCAGAGGCTGCGAGAAGGTCACGGCCAGCGGGCCGGAGACGGAGCTCCTGCAGAACCGACCGAAGGAAACTCTCGGAAGTCCCCTCACTGGAGACATGACATGGATCTGATGGGGTTTGCTTCTTGCATTGGAAGGAGGAGTCGGTCACAAGTAAGAAAGACCTTCTGCGGACCAAGTGCTCCGCTTGGACTTCAATGTCGTCCCTGATACCGAGCGGCTTCTTCGGCGCCGGCCTTCCCGAGGAGCTTGTCAAGTCCGTTAGCTGCTTCCAGCGGAAGATGATGCATGTGATCAAACATCTGCAGATGCTGAAAGACCCGAGGAAGAGTCCGACATCAGGAAGGTTCGCAGATTCCTCGCGGAGCAGATACTCATCCGGGCTCTCATTGCATTTTATGTTATATTCCAGTCAGTTAGCAGACGCTTTCATCCAAAGCCACTACAAACATTCCAATTCAATAACTAATAATCCAAAGTACCAGTTGTTGTTATTCAGAAGTCACCTCTCTGCCAAGTAGCATCTCAAAACCATATACATACAACAGTGGTGGGCCGTCAGGGCCTGCAAGGCCTTCTCTGCTGGCCTAAAAAATATCTCAATCACAGATCTTGATAATATTTTGTCCACGAATACTTATTAAATCATTCCAAATGGTCGGTTTACTTCCTTTCATAGCTTTTCCCCCTGGTTTTGCCGCTTCCAGACATGTATTTTCATATTAAAGCATTTAACCAATCACATTTTAGCCATCATCTGTTGCCAGGCAGGTTCAAAGTCAAAGAACTCTGCCTTGGGGGGCCCTTTTTTGCCCTTTACGCAAAAAATAAGTGTCGATGACGTTGCTTCAACCAATCAGATTTTGAGCTGGCGACATCAGAGCCTTCATGCAGGCCTCAGCAACGTCAGCGTATTCACACCCTCTGATTGGATAGTCAGAGAGTGGACAAGCGAATTAGCGAGGAGAAGCTTACTAGCGAGCCGCGAACAGAAATATAGTTGTGTTTGTTTAATATGGGTTTGATTCGGACCACTACTGAAGGCCCAGGTGTAAAATGCACGGCCTGCCACTGCACACATACATACATTTGGGTTTTTTTTGGGGGGGGGGCTAAGTGTGATTAGCAGGGTAGTGCTTGGTGAAGGTATGTTTTTAGCTCATGGCGGAAGATGAGCAGCGACTTCGCTGTTTAGACCTTTTTTCGGGAGTTCGTTCCGGCACCGAGGAACCGAGACCGAGAAGAGCCGAGACCGGTTGGATCGGTAGCTGGGGTTCGGAGTGACGAGGTGGACGGTCGCCCAGAGGTGGCAGATCGGAGGGGACGGGAAGGGACATGTAGCTTGACCATATCCTGGAGATAAGATGGGGCCGTCCCATTGGTGAGCACCGGGGTCTTGAACTTGATGCTGGCGGCTACCGGGAGCTGGAGAAGGTACATAAGAAGGGGAGTTGTGTTGGAGAACTTCTGAGACCTTAAATACCGTCATCAGACATCCAGACGGCAGGGCTGCAACTTCTTGAGTTTCAGGTCATTTATTGCTGAGTACTTGGACATTTTGAGTTTGAGATTTTATTGATTGATTCAGTTGCTGTACCGCTTGGTTGGGAGGAAAAGGGGGTTCGGCCAATGCCAGCTGCTGTTGGCCCAAAGAGGTTCACCCCAATCCATCACAGGGCCACATTTACAAGCATACAACTTCTGCCCCCCTCATTCACACTTCATATATTCATACATCTTCTTGTGGCAGCTGGATATTCTTTCCTTGAAGCCGCCCCCCGTCACCCGAGAGGCGTCTCCCGTTCTAGCAGACTGGTTTCCAGAGAATTGTTCTGCAGGAAGTAGGTCGAGGGCCGTTGTTGTGATAATGGGAGCGTCGTTAGGTGGGAACAAGGGTACGACTTCTGGGGACGTATCTGGATTAAAGGTGTCAGCAGGATCTCATGGACTGCAAACCGGGTGGAAGTTACCAGGGTCGGGGTTCTGGTGGTGGATCTCCCCTGTGGACATCGGTGTCCTCAAAAGCCCTTGTCCTTCAGGTGGAGGTGGACTGGGGAGTTCCGTCCTGGAGGTGTCGGGCCTTCCCCTTGTGCACCACCTTGTTTTATCTCCTCGGTATAGACCTCATCCCAATCCTCACAGCTGGTGACGGGTTTTAGATCTCGTGTCCTCAGGGTGCTTCACCTCGAGGTCTTGTAGGGTTTGAAGTTTCCTGTTGTTTGGTGAGCGGCAACAGGCGGTATGACCTTGTCCTTCTGTTCCACCCCGAGGACAGTAACAAAGAGAAGGACAGATTGTGGAAGGGAGAAGATTTTGACAACAATCTACTGGATAGGAGCTCATCAGAGGAGCCCTGAGGAACCCCTCGCAGACACTTCAATTAATTTTTTTTTCTCCGGCCTCAAGGACACATTCTCTCAAAACGCCGTTATTTAGATCCATCAGACTCTGGAAGGAGGGCGTGTTTTCTTTCCTGATCTTCATCCTCTCCGAAGATCAACCGAAGATCCAATCACGACTTCGTCCGTAAAGATCGGACCGTGCCGGTCTGAGCGCTCGCTCGTCTCGTGACAGGAAGTGGAGGGCGGCCCCTGTGATTGACAGGCGAATGGGCCGGTTTAAGCCCCGCCTCCTTCCCAAGCGACACCAGCGATTGGCTCCGATGTGAAGATCCTGCTGGACCTCCGACTCCATGGGCTTCTATCGCATTAGAACCCACGCCGTTGTTTTCTTTCTATTTGTAACACGCCAGGGGGGAGGGGGCGGAGCCTCAGGGGCGAGGAGGGGGAGGGGGCGGAGCCTCAGGGGTGAGGAGGGGACGGAGCCTCAGGGGCGAGGAGGGGAGGGGGGGCGGAGCCTCAGGGGCGAGGAGGGGAAGGGGGCGGAGCCTCAGGGGCGAGGAGGGGGCGGAGCCTCAGGGGTGAGGAGGGGGGAGGGGGCGGGGCCTGGGGGGGTTGAGGAGGGGGCGGAGCCTCAGGGGTGAGGGGGGGAGGGGTCGGAGCCTCAGGGGCGATATGGGGAGGGGGCGGAGCCTCAGGGGCGAGGAGGGGGAGGGGGCGGGGCCTGGGGGGGTTGAGGAGGGGCGGAGCCTCAGGGGTGAGGACAGGGGAGGGGGCGGAGCCTCAGGGGCGAGGAGTGGGCGAAGCCTCAGGGGTGAGGAGGGGGGAGGGGGCCGGAGCCTCCGGGGCGAGGAGGGGGGAGGGGCGGGGCCTCGGGGTTGAGGAGGGTGAGGGGCGGAGCCTAAGGGGCGAGGAGTGGGCGGAGCCTCAGGGGTGAGGAGGATGAGGGGGCGGAGCCTCAGGGGCGAGGAATGGGCGGAGCCTCAGGGGCGAGGAGGGGGAAGGGGCGGAGCCTCAGGGACGAGGAGGGGACCTCTTTCATATAAGAAGCTATTTTTTATATTTTTCTATATCAGATTTTTCTCACCTTTGGCTCCGGGAGACAACGGTGGCCAGAGCTCTGCTGGATAATTGTGCTGTCTGGAGTGTGTGTGTGTGTGTGTGTGTGTGTGTGTGTGTGTGTGTGTGTGTGTGGCCCCGCTCAGCTGTAATGGTCTCCGTGCCTGCATGGACGCTCCAGGAATTAGACACGGCCCTTTATTATCACCTTGCAGGAAGCAGCTTCATTTCAACCTCCCTCTTTCAATCTCTCTTCTTTCTCGTCTCTCTCTCCCTCCGTCTGCAAACCCTCTGTTTCCTCATCGCCGAAGTTGACTTGGGAGAACCAATCAAGTTGCCCCTCACCTCCCTCGCCTCCACCCTCAACCAAAAATAAAAACAGAATGATTGTTTTTGTCATTGAAAATGCCTTTACACCCTGAGAGGCGCCGCCGAGGGTTATTTAACGTCTTGAGAATGACCCGGGGTGTGTTTTCTGGGGGGCGACGTCATCCCTGTAACCACGGGTTACCGCTGAAGGTATTTCCGCGTGACTATTTTTGTAAAAACATTAATAATCTCCGGTGTCTGTTGCCGAGTGAGTCATGGGAGGCGCCGCCGCCGCCGCCGCCGAGCAGGAATCATGAGAGAGCGCTAAAGATAGACGGCGAGCAGGAGCCGCTCGCTAACAAGACATCAAGTGATATTCCTGACAGGCGGGGGGGCAGGAAGAAGGGTGGCGGCGATCAAAGACCGCCCGCCATGAGGGAGAGGAAAAAAAAAAAGTTAAGACTCAAGATGGAAGAGATGGCAAACAACGGGGGCAACTTTGCGAGACGGGTTTTCGTGGCGCCGCGTGCAACAGGAAGCGCCGTCGTTGTGGCGGTGATATCAGTCCCGCGTTCTCCGGTGGGGCCGGAATCACAAACGCGACGAGGTTCGGGGAAACAATCCAGGACGAGCGCCGTGAAGCGATTAGATACGAGCGCCGGAGGGGCGGCGTGCTTCGCTCCCGGGAAAACAAACTCGGGAACGTACCATTCCACCAGCGTCCCGGGGGGGTTTAACATCTGCCTGTTGAGTCGTTAAAGAAACTACGGCGGACTGATTTGCCGTGAAGGGCAATTGCGGACTTGGCGACGGGACCCGGTCTCGAGTGAGTCATTTATTCATTCATGAGCTATACCGCTTCTCCTGGAGTCGGGGGGGGCTGGAGCCCATGTTAGCCGTCATTGGGCGAGAGGCGGGGTTCACCCTGGATCCATCTCGGGGTCACTTATAGAGGCATACAACTCTTGACCCTCCCATTCACATGTCATAAAGGGACATACAACTCTTGACCCCTCAGAACACCTGGAGTTCTGTCCAACTTTAACTGGAGGAGGTCCAGGTTTTTAGGGAAGTCATTCATTCACGATTTAAAGGGTCTGTGCCGTGGACGAGCAGGAGCTTCTCATTTGCTGAAAGGGTTCACCCTGGATCCATCATGACATTAACCTTCTGATTTAGGAGCATACAACTCTTGACCCTCTCATTCACATGTCATAAAGGGACATACAATTCTTGATCCCCTCATTCATGCATCTGGAGTTCTGTCCAACTTTAACTGGGGGAGGTCCAGGTTTTTAGGGAAGTCATTCAGTCACAATTTAAAGGCTCCGCCCTGCAGTCAGTGTCGTGGACGAGCAGGAGCTTCTCATAGGGTGAAAGGGTTCACCCTGGATCCATCACGACATTCACCCTCTGATTTAGGAGCATACAACTCTTGATCCTCTCATTCACATGTCATGAAGGGACATACAACTCTTGACCCCTCTCATTTATACATCTGGAGTTCTGTCCAACTTAAACAGGAGGAGGTCCAGGTTTTTAGGGAAGTCATTCATTCACAATTTAAAGGCTCCGCCCTGCAGTCAGTGTCGTGGACGAGCAGGAGCTTCTCATGGGGTGAAAGGGTTCACCCTGGATCCATCACGACATTCACCCTCTGATTTAGGAGCATACAACTCTTGATCCTCTCACTCACACGCATTTTGGGGTCTCCAATGAAGGTCCTATATGTGTTTGGACTGTGGTAGGAACCCGTAGAACCCTGAGGAACCCCACAGAGACCCCACACCGAGTCCCTCTATTAAAATCCAACCAGACACCTTCTCGCTGTGAGGCAGAAGCTCTCCGATCTGGAGAATAACTGGCCAAAACCTCGTCGCTCTCGGATTCTGAAGAAGACACCTCCACACTTGTCGACATCTGAACAACAGGTTGTCCAAATAAAAGACCCGTCTGGAGACGCGTCCGTCCGTCGGAGGGCTTCCACCACCGGCAGAGCGGAAGAAAAACAAAGGATGGGATCAGATGAGTCTTCACTCATCCCCAAGGAGACGGCATGGCGTTCTGACGGATCGATACGACCGAATGAGAGCCATAGATCACTGCGGATGAACCCAATAAAGCAGAAGTCACGCGGCGACTTAACCGCGTTAGCTGTCTGCGCGCCCGCGGAGCTACGACGCTCCGCTAGCACACATAGCTGAGATTAAAAGAAGTGTTTATCTGATGGAAAGGCTTTCCGAGAAGCCGGCGACCGCCGCTCGTGCTCGCCGCACGCCGGAGATAAAGTCAGATGATCATCTGGAGGTGCGGCCTCTCCGCAGCAAATTGTACCCAACGTAACTCCATTACGGCGCCGTGTGCGAGTGTGTCGCCGCCGTAATCGACGACCTGCGATCGGGTGTGATTAGAAGCGGCGGCGGTGGCGGGGGTTAACATGGACGCGAAGCGGCGGCGAACAGATAACTGAGCAGATCCAACTCGGCGGAGCGCTCCGAACGACCGATAGCACGGCTAGCGCTAAGCTAACGGGGTCTCCAGCTCCCCGTTCAAAGATGGCGAGAGCATTTTTGGAGCTGCAGCACTGAACTTGGGCGCTACAGTTAGCATGTCGGGAAAAATTGGCGCCCGCGGTGTCGCCGCCGTAATCCACGACCTGTTATCTAGTATGATTAGAAGCGGTGGCGGTGGCGGTGGTGGGGGTTAACATGGCCGCGAAGCGGCGGCGAGCAAATAACTGAGCGGATCCAACTCGGAGGAGCGCTCCGAATGACCGATAGCACAGCTAGCGCTAAGCTAACGGGGTCTCCGGCCACTCGATCAGAGATAGCGAGCATTTTTGGAGCTCCGGCACTGAACGTGGGCGCTACAGTTAGCATGTCGAAAAAAACGGCGCCCGCGGAGCTCCAGTTTCCCCACAATGACAGTCAAGTCGCCGCCATCGCAGCTTCACAGCGGCTCGTATTCGCGGCGGCTCCGTCGCAGTCGTACCCGCCACTCCAAAACAACAAAAACAAAAATGAAGGCCGGGTAAAATGGAATAAATCCGTCCCGGCTGCGTGCTAATGTGATGTTTGTCATTCAGACAGGACCGGCAGCAGGTCCCGGATTACGCGGCATCCCAGGGAACGGCGTTATTAATTTTTAATTACAGTTTAATTATAATTTAATTACAGTTTGTCGAAGGCGTGCCGCGACGCATGCCGATGCCAGAGGTGGTCTCGTGCATTCAGGATGAAGCTCCTTCTTCATCTTCCCCGGCTAAACAAGGCATGAGATGAATGGACACTCACTCTGGAGTCCCTTGTATCTCCTGGTTGTGCTCTTTGTATCTCCAAGAGTCTTTCCAGGAACTGGACCTCCATTCAGATGGCAGAGGAACCTCAGTTTCTACCCTTTTTACGGGAACTCATGGGTGCCTGGTGATTGGTGGAGCTCAGAAGCCACAATTAGCACGATTAGCATCGCCGGTCAGATGTTTTCTCGGGACACTAATGGACAGAAGCAGCGAGAAGCGGTTCAAGGAAGAGGTCCAAGCTCTTTAGTTCCAGAGAGCAGCATCAAAACTCGAGCCAGATAAATATGGAGTTAGCTGACGGCCAAGCAGTGCGAGATAAGAACGTCAACCATCTGAAAGTCCATGAACGCCGTGGCAGCTTCCACCTCTTCTTCTTTGGCGGGAATGCAAACTAAAACGCTCCCCCTGGAGGAGGCTACTTCCTGGATCCAAAAATCCAGAACCTTTCCGTCCAAAAATATTAAACCCAAACCCCTCACTGATGGGAGTTAGAAGTCACTTGAAAACCCGAGGGTCCAGAACGGTGTTGAGGAGTCCTCACCTGTGATTCCTCGGGTGAAGAAGAGGCCGCCGCCCGTTCTCCAGACCCTCCGCTTAAACATTTAACATGCCGGGCCTCTTCAGACGGATGAATTTCCTTCACGGGAGCAGAAAATATATTTTCACCCGGCTCTGAACCGCCTCTGAAGGAGAAATCCCGAGCCTTCGGCCGGCCCGAGGCGGTCCGGTCGGCCGGCCGCCGCTCCCATTTCTGCAGCGATAAAGCCGGCGATGTATATTAAATGACATAGGTCTTCATGAGTGTCATTGTCCGCCCGCCGCGGCGCAGGCTAATATCCGCACTCCTTTCACCGCCTGTGCTTTTTCGCTTTTCTCACCGCGGGGAAACTCAGGGAATTGCAGGGTTCCGGGGGCTCGAGCGGGGAAGGAAAGAAAAAAAAGAGGCTGGCGTCCTTGACGGCGGCGGGTGGAAGGCGGCGGCGGCGGTCGTGGGCGGCGGCGGCGGTGGGGGGTCAAGGAAAGTACGTTTCGGCAAACCTGTGCATATTTATCCGAGCATTGTGCATCTGTTGGGAGGCGCTCCCCGTGGAATATTAAGCATCTTGCGGAGGAAGGGCTGAGCAGACATGCTCGGTGACGGCGCCGCATCACGCTACCCTATAAATACTTGATTGCAAAGACCTGGATTACTAGCATAGCTGTCAGATTAAACATGCAGGTTCTGCACGTGAACATACAGCAAAGCGCTAGTTGTACCCGGTTATCGAAGTGACATTTAGCCGTCAATACGTGACTGTTCCGTGTAGCGTCGCCGTATCTCATGTTTAGATAGTTTGAAAAATGGCTGATTTGTGGTTAACAGATCCAGATTTACGTCAAAATGAGGTTAAGAACAAATAATGAGGGGTTAAAACATGCTAGCGTGTGCTAAAACATGATGGAAAACTGCTAGCAAACAGCTGAAATAGGCTAACGGGCGGTAAGAGTTGTCTCACAGATGTTATTACATTATGTATGACATTTTGCAAGTCCTAAAAGATAAAATAGGCTAACAGATGTTTGTAATGGTTAAAGAGGTGTTACTAATTAGCTACAAATGGCTAACGGTTGTTGGAGAACGGCTAACAGATTCTATCCCTCATAGGTAATGGGTGACTTATTAGGGAGTGAAAAGCTTCTAAAATGTTTTAAAATATGCTAAACTGATGCTAACAGACAGCCAAAATAGGCCAAAGGTTGTTAGTTATGGCTTAAAAATGCTAATTGTTTTGTAAAACAAGCCAAGACCGCTAATAGAAGACTGACATATGGAAACTGGTGATATATTACAGTTCGTAAGTCCTGAGAGATCAGAAAGGCTAACGTCAGCTAACAATGGTTAAAGGGACGCTAACAATAAGCTAGAATCGGCTAGCGGTAGCTGCAAAATGGTGAAGAGATGTTAAAATCGGACAAAGGATGACTAACCACAGTAAAATGCTTCTAATTTGTCCTAAACTGTGGTAAGCTGGTGCTCACAAAATGGGCTAACAAGAGCTAGAAGCTGCTCAGATCATGGCTAGCAGCTCTGATGCCGAGAGGCTAAACGACTCGCTCAAACAGGCCGTGCTACATTTTTGAACACCAATATTACCGAATTTATGATCACGTCGATGCAAACTAGATGAGCTGCTCTATTAAAGTTGAAGTAGCGAATCGTGATGTCGTGTAAACTCTCTCCCTGTGTTTAGCGTTAGCTTCTCGGTCTAGCCGCCGCCCGTCATCCCGTAGAACTCCGCTAGCGTCGTCCCGTACAAAGAGCGATGCGTGATCTTTAGAAATAAATAGAAAGCGAGGGAAGACCCACCGTAAATAACCTTTTTGCTCCCCTGTCCCATTCAGTCATTTCAAGACAATCATACCGCACACGTTTATGGGATGCTGTTTATGTCTCCTTGTACGACTGACACCGGTCGTATCCCGAATTAATAGCCGGGCGCCGCCGCGCGGCTTAAATCTCCCACGAAATGTCAGCAGACGTGTTTTTCTATTTCCTTTTATTTATTTTTGGGAGTAAACCGGCCGCGGGGATGATCCATGAGGTGTCACGGGGACTTTGCCTGGTTATCTCTTTTTAGTTTTTTCCCCGGGAAGACTGGCATACATGTATATGAAAACACGCGCATTTAAGTTAAAGCCTTTTTTTGATTTATTGTTCCTGCGGGACTCGTGGAAGATGGTCGGCGGCGGGAACGGGGGAGGCGCTTTTGTCCCTTTTTTTTTTTTTGTCGTCTCATCACTAAAGGGGATTTTCGCATCTGCGGAAAAAAAACGTGTTATAAACGACGGCGGGGAGTAATTAATGGCGCGGCAGTTTGTGCAAAAATAAAAAACGGTCGATTCGGGCCGCGTGGGTGATTAAACAGGAGAGCTCGCGTGTCAGACGACGAGAAGTTTACCGGCTTCGTCCTCCGGAGACCCGGGTTGAAGATGCCGAAACCCTGAGAGCGCTCCTGATGAAACGGTTGCATGGCAACCCCTCCCCCCCCCCCCCCCCCCCCCACGCCGCCCCCGCCGCAGTCAGCCTGTCTGCAAAACAAAAACAATATGAAATAAATTAAAACCAACTCAGAAATACATCAGACCCGCGCTGGAAGCTGCTCCGCGGTGCGCTAGCATGCTAATTGGGCTCCGCGGTCGGCAAGGTAGAACATTATACAGTAGTTAACCTTCTCGTTTTAATTAAAGCGCATTAAAAAAAAAAAAAAAAAACATAAAGAGCAGATGTGAGCCATAAAAAGCAGCATCGAGCTAGCATGCTAATAAAGCCGCGCGGTAAGGCAAGTAAAGCAGCACAAGTTCGGCTCTTCGTCGAAGACGACGCGCTACATTTTTGGATGGCGATGGAGATCCTTCTCAGAAGCATGTTAGATCCCGGTCCGTGCCACGTGCACGCACGTCAACCAGAAGCTAGCCGTGCACGCCGTTCCACTTCCTGTTCCCCTTTATCGCAGCTAGCTCGCTCTGCTACGTTATGCCGAGAAGGCTCTCACGCCCTGTTATCCTCCTGCAGCGCCCTGAGATCTTTTACGAGAGAGCTTTCATTTACATGCACCCACACACACACACAAACACACACACACACACACACACACCTTCTCAGCTCTCTGCCGTGATGTGGTCGGACTGATAATGACGGTCCGGGCCTGTAGTTTTGGGTTGAGAAGACTTTAAGTGCAGATGAGAAGCTGCTCAGCGTCAAATGAAGGCGGAGAAATAAATCTGCGTCGCGTCTCCTCTAAATTTCGTCGTCGGAACCGAACGCTTCGCTTCACCGCTCGAACTTCTTCGGCCGGAAGAGGTCTTTTTCGGTGGAGGCTGGCGTTACGTGTCAAGGTTCGCTCGCCTTGGAAGTCGTCAATCACCGTTAACTGCCGGCGGTTCGTGAAACTACCTTTCTTAATACGCCGCCGACCTTGAATGCAGGCAACGGCGGCGCTGATTACGCCGCCTCCTGCCCACGACTGGATTGTTTCCAATATTTTTGCAGCTAATCAATCACCTGAACTTGTATGCTTGTAAAAAAAATGTTAAAAAAAGGGGTGGAATTTTCTACCGCGGGGGGTTGATTGAAGAGGGACGGACGATAATCCGGACATCTTTTTCGCCCGGCGACAGGAGGAGCGTTCCCAAGGCCGGCCCGGATGATAGAGATCGCATCCTCCGGGGAGGAGGAGGTCGCGGTTACGTGCTGTGTTGACAAAATGTAAGGATGCGTCCCAAGGCCGCGTCGTAAGCTGTAAATCTGACGGGAGGCTAACGGCGCCGCGCTTTGACCCCGAGACCCGCTTGACGACCGGTCCGGCCGGAGCCGGGAATTGAGATAACGCTCGGCGCTAAATGGCTAGCCGGGGCCGCGGCTAGCGTGCTACGGTGTGCGTTTGCTGCCACGTTTTCCTCTCTTAAACCCAGTCCGGCCGGCGAGTTCGACGGCTAACGGCCAGACCGTGCGCCGCCGCTAATGAGGAAGATTATTTTGGCGGGTCTAAATGTCAGCGGGCGGCGAGGGAGCGCTCCATTTACATGTCCCGTCAAGGTGGAGCCGTCCCCGGCTCCGACGTGACAGGGTCAGGCTACTTCGGCGGGGTCTTCTCCGGAGACATCATTAAATTTCTCTCTCCGGCACCTGAGGCTCTTTCGGCCGCCGGATCACGTCCCCACCTCCTCCTTCAAGTTTTAATTCCCGGCGTCCCGGCTCAAATCTGAAGTTTCCTCCCCGAGACCGGTCGCCGGCAGACCCCGTCACAGTCCTTGTCCTAGATTGTGCCGACGAAAAAGGACAGGCGTGTTCACGAAAAAAAGAAACAACAAAGAAATCACCGGGATGAAGAAGCGGTCTGCTCTGCAAACCCCCCGAAAAAAAGTCCCGCAGTGGTTTATTGGTCAAGGTCACCGCCGGTGTTTGATGTGAATGAAGGCTATTAAACGGAGGAGCGGTCGCTGGGGTGCCGCCGTGAGCAAATACCGCCCGTTAATGACACCTTCCCCCCGGTTGCCGTCGCCATGACGCTGAAAGTCATACGTTAATTGCTGTTTTTTTTTCCCCTCCCGTTCACTTCGCTGCCCTCCGAGCGTGCACGCGATTTCAAAAGACGCCGCTATCGGTCACGTCGCAAGGGGGGATGAAGAAATGGGTCGGAACCCGGTTGGATTCCCGGCTCCTCCTAGTGTGTCCGAGTGTTGCCGGAGCAAGACGCTGGACCTCTAGCTGCTCCCTGGCGCCGGTGGACGGCAGCTACTGCTAATGGTTCATCCCCCCCGCCCTTCATTAGCACGCTAAACATGTTGGAGCTAGCATACAGTTTGTTGACGTTAGCTGTACACTAGCACAAAGGTGCTAGTGTACGAGTGCGCAGCTCAGTGAGCTTTGTATGACCGTGTTAGTCAGTAATGCTAACAAGAGCGCAGGTTTGTCATGCTAACTTAGTATGAGGTCATGCTTAGTAATGCTAACTTGGTACTAGAATGTAAGGTCAGTGATGCTAACTGGGTGCGTGAGCGCAGGTCAGTAATGCTAACTGGGTATGAGCGTGCGGTCGGTGATGCTAACCTGGAACTTTATGATAACGTTAAAATGAGGTTCCTGGTTTCTGTTTTTTCCACTCAAATATTGAAATGCCATTAAAATGTGATTCGTTTTGACACAGCGGTAGCGCAGCGGTTAGCGCCTCCGCAGTCCTCGGGTGGATTCTCCATGTTCTCCCCGTGTCTGCTTGGGGTTCCTCGGGGTTCTCCGAGTTCCTCCCACGTGAATATGTGGCCCTGTGATCCGCTACATTAGCGGTGTAGCTAATGAACGGATGAAGGGATTCAATTTGAATGCATTATATATGTTTATAATCTATATTAGCTAGAACCCGATGTCAGATTTTCTGCGTGTGGACCAGACGGCCGACGGGTCGAAACGACATCGCGGTTACCCTTCCGGAAGGGCGGACGATCGACGCGCCGTCAAGAGACCGACAATCGCGGCGACGAGCGTCAACCAGAAGGTCGCCGCCGAAGGTCGCCGCCGAGAGCTGTTTGACATTTTGATTTAATCAGCGGTTTCCGTGCCGGATAAGGACTGGATGTCAGGAATGTACTTTCCCGAGCGGTAGTTTGAGCGGTCGGCGAGCGGCGGCCGTCCCAGGGACAAAATTAGGGGGTATTAGCGGCGTTTCCCTCCCTTGCGGGGGTTCAGGAGCGTCTCCCGAGATGACGATGTCCCAACAAAACCCTGCTGTCCCTGCTGGTTACTATGGTAACCATGTTAGCGGTAGCACGGGGATGGAGATGCTTCATTTCTCTCCCTGGAGTTCCAAGTGACGTTGGGGTAGCTTAGCTTAGCCGGCTGACGCGCTCGCGTGACATTCTTCTGAGCCCTGGAGGACCTTCGCCTCGGCTTCTTCACAGCGAAACAAGCGTCCCTGAACCAGGAGGCTGCTGCTTTTTATTTATTCATCTCCTTTACAGGGTCGAACAGGCGCTGATGAGATTTTCTGTCATTTCTGACACGGCCATTCCCTGCCGTCGACAAGATTTCTTAGCCGTCCGGGTTCACGGCGAGGAGGAGACACACGGGCCGGAGGACGAACGACGTCCTTCCTGGAGACAAAGAAAATCCACCGAAGGTTCCTGCTTCCACATAGCGGCCGTCCTTTTACTGTCAGAGGGAAGGGGACCAACGTTCAGGACCTTCAACATGAGGAACGGCGGGTTTGAGCCAAACGTTCCTTCGTTCCTGATCTGCAGGACTTCTCCTGGGGGCGGGGTCACCAGGGGGCGGAGCCTATCCCGGCTGTCACGAGGCGGGACGCGGCGTTCACCCTAATGTCCAATCAGAAACATGCAACCATGTCATACGGCGACATGCAACCGTTCACTCTCTTGTTCACATGTCCGGACAAATCAGGGTCTCCTAAGAACCTCCTACAGGTTCCTGGACTCTAAGAGGAACCCGGAGAACCCTGGTGACCTCACGGCGAGAACATGGAGGTTCCACACAGAAAGGTACCCCTGAGGGATCTCGCTGTGAGGCAGAGGCGCTAACCGCTAGCCCGTCAACATCTGCATCTACATCTAAAGCTGACCTAAATAAAAGTCTTTCTGTTAGAAAAGAGAAATGGTTCTTCTCCACTGACGCTGCACCCCAAATTATACGCTTGTCCACGTTCGTCGAGAAATGAGAAAAAGCTGCCCAACGCTAAGCTATGTGGCGCTAAGATGGTTGACGCATGTCGGCCGCCCTTCCCTTAACACAAAAGCTAATGCTAAAACATCCTTTTCTTTTCCTTTCCATAAGTCTACCAACACATTCCCTCTCCCTCTTCTGTCCATGACCCAACCATCTCTGACCTTCTCTCCAGAACATCTACCATGTGTCGTCCCTCTGAAGGACTCATTCCTGATCCTCTCCATCCTGGTCAACCCCAACATCTTCATCTCTGCGACCTCCAGCTCTGCCTCCTGTCTTGTTCCAGTGTCACGATTTCTGGACTCACCACCGAGTCGTCCATGTCTCCTTTCCTCCTGGTTGACCACTCAAGCTTCTCCCCACCCGTTCCAACCTGCTTGGACCTGTTTCTTTACCACTCATAGTACTTGGTATCCTATAGCGGTAGCGCTAGTTGTAGCACAATCTGGTGAGTATCCAAACAGGAGTGGTTGCCATCTTCTCTGATGCTGAAAGCGTGACTTTCTGCCACGCTGTGATGATGTCGCAGCTCAGATCTTCGCTCCCTCAGATCTTCCGCCGCTGTGAAGTAAATACATCGATCGCCCGTGCGTTTGGCAGCCGAGCGCGGGATCCCATCGATTCCCTCCGCCGTGACAATTGGAAGCTGTTCATGATCCGCGACCTCCGACATGCCCTCCGGAGGTAGTCTACCCTCCTGACTGGCAAAAGAAAGGAACTCTGCTCGCTCTGCTTCTCAAACAGGCAGAGCCCAATTAGACTCGACCCGAAATTTGTCCGCGATCTTCTGGACGACTGCCTTGAGCGCCTCTTGGTGATTATCTCGTTTTTTAACCCTGCCGTCTCAAGGAACTCCACTATCCTTTGGGTCTGAGGCGTCCGGCAAGGCTCTGCTCGAGGTCCAGTCCACATCGCCAAGTTGCCTCCATGTATCCCCCTTTTAAGAGTGGCCAATCTAAGGTGACGCTGGTTTGAGGGGCGGGGCTTAACGCGAACCGGTCACCTGTCAATCACAGGGTCACATGTAGAAACATCGCAACTTCCCTTATCTGGTCTGGACTTGTATGTTCTCGTATCGGCTCCCTTGGTACTTTTCAACCCTTTAACTTTGAGAAACCGTTGATAACTTCCTCCAAGTTGTTGGGAGAGTAATTTTCTTCTTATTATTCTTACCTCTTGGCTTGTTTCACATATTCCTACCCAAATGTCATTAAACTTACCTTCCAGAATGATCCGCGTAATTATCATCTCACAATGGCCTTTATGGAGCGTTGGTTGGCCCCGCAGGAAAGCACAAAGTGGGACGATAAGCTACCGTTTTTCCGCATTTTGTAACCTTTGGTGTCGGTGTTCTCGTTCATCATCGGCTCCTCTTCGGCCGGAGGCTTTTTCTGAATCCGAAAAAAAAACAAAACAACCGACAGCCGCCTCGGCCCGCAGGTCTGTTTGTGTCCGTCGACTGGGTTTTAATTATTTTTGGTTTATTCGTGGCGGCGGCGGAGGGGCCCGAGGCCGAAGGCGCCGTACCTGGATCGGACGCCAAAGCTCCTCCAGACCAAACCATCCGGGGATAAAACCAAGCAGAGCGGGAACGGGGGCCGCTATTCTAGTTTAGCGCCTGCGCGCCAACGTAGCATCATCCACATATCCACTTGTTTCCAGTGGCTGCCGCTCATCCATCCCGATGCAGATAAGCCAACCGTACTTCTTCCCTTTTTTAATTTTTTCCCGTTTCTGCTCCACAAAGCCCGGATAAGATTTCGCGGGGGGATTTTGTCTCCGCCGAATGGATGATTCCCAAAAAAAGCAGGATGCTAACTGTAATTTTTTTTTGTTAGCGGCGCCTCTCGTCAGATACCATCGTCGCAAACTCGCGGTCCGTCCTGTTTGTGCACCGCCGTGATGGAAGGGATTGTTCCCGAGATGCTATCTCCGCCCCCGCGCCGGTGAAGGGTGCGACTTCGGGGGTTGCTGATTATAAAACAAAAAGACGCGTCGCCGCCGGGGGTTTCTGGAGCCGCCATCGCTTCCATCCAGATATTGTTCTGGGCGTTTGAGAGGCCTAATGACGACGCGCTAATGAGAAAGCAGACAGGAAGCGGCAGAGCGGAGGAGAGGCGCCGTTAGCCCGCCGCGAGGGAAGCTACATGACACTAGCGGACGTCCTCACGACACACCTGCTTCCTGACCCGCTTTCGCCTCGCCGCCACCGGCTGGCTGAGTAAACCGCCGTCGCGCACGCCGTTTCTTTTCCCGGACCTTTCCTAAAATAATTGCGTAAGCCGGGTGAAGTAAACCGCGGCGAGCAGCTGTGCAGTCGAGGCAAATTCTCAGCGGGCCGGCGGGGACGGGCGGCGCTGCTCCGCAGATCCGCTCGCTGATTCATGTTCGCCGGTCAAAAGAATAATTAAAGTGCGCGTGTCGCGTTGCCTTCCAGACTTTCAGCAAGGGGCCGAGGAGTCGCGACAACCTGAGCCGTCAGCCTATCACATCATCAAGACCTGAATCATCCCCCTTGTTATTTCTGCGATCTGCGTCAGCTGCCGTTTTCGTCCCTTCGTGGAGGCCGTCGGTCCGTCCGCGCGACGTAGCTTCTTCATGCTAGCCGTGTAGCATTTAAAAAAAAAAAAAAAAGCCTCCACGGTGATCGGAAGTCCTTCCAAACACGGTGGTCCTTCGAGACGACGCCGCCGTTTTGTAATCCAGCGCCGTCAAGATTAGAGGGCGTTCGCCGATTCCGTTAATGAGTTTTGTCACGGCGAGCGACGGCCGCCGCTGGAAATCACCCTGGAAGGGAATTATTCTTCACGGCTTCGGCTAAAGGAGGACGTTGAGATCGGTGAGAAAAAAAAAGATCCAAGGAATATCCAAAATTCTAGGCGTTCGTAGCGGGCTAGCGTGTTAGCATCAGGCTACAATGTGGGAATGGTCTCATCTTGGCGCCAATCCTTTTTTCAACGTTTTTGCTTTTTTTTTTTAACGTGAGGGAGGCGGAGCCAATCCCAGATGGCGTTGGGCGAGAGGCGGGGCTTCACCCGGACGGGTCACCTGTCAATCACATTGACATCAAACCAATGGATGATTTAAAGTCCTCAACTGATCTTCTGTTTTTTTGAAGAAGGATCTGGGAGCTGCAAACCCGGCCGAGGTTGTCATGGTTCTGAACGCAAAAAAAAAATAAAACTAACTCGACAGCGGCGGCGTTGGTGAAAACAGCCACGTACTCGCCGACAGCCAGGTGGCTTTCAAAGCAGCTCCTGTTTGTTTGTTTATTTGTTTGGGCGAACGGGAGGAAAATGGAAATTCTTTTGAACCCGTCACGTCACGTTCAGGGGCCGTGGGGAACGGCAGCGGCTGGCTGGATCTGGAGGTTTTGTTTGTTCGCGCAGGAAAGGCGAGGGCTGAGAGAACATGACCGGTGAGACCGGATGGGGGGGGGGCTCACACACACACACACACACACACACACACACACACACACACTGGAAGACAGACAGGGGGCTGACTGGACAGGAAGACAAATGTAAACAACATTCTGATGGAGCTAACAGGAAAACAGGAAGTCATTCTACAGTCACTTCCTCTGAACCTTTTCAAATCATCTGCTTCTAAACATGGGACTTCTTGGTCTGCTCCCTGCCGGGACCTCCAGCTAACCCTCAGCCAATCACCTGCCTCCATCTGCCTCTCAGCCAATCACGTGCCTCCAACCAACCCTCAGCCAATCACCTGCTTCTGTCCGACCCTCAGCCAATCACCTGCCTCTCAGCCGATCACGTGCCTCCATCTACCTTTCAGCCAATCACGTACTTTCATCTGATCCTCAGCCAATCACCTGCCTCCATCCAACAGCCAATCGCTTGCCTCCATCCGATCCTCAGCCAATCACCTGCCTCTCAGCCGATCACGTGCCTCCATCTACCTTTCAGCCAATCACCTGCCTGTATCCGATCCTCAGCCAATCACCTGCCTCCATCCAAAGCTCGGCCAATCACCTGCCTCCATCCAACCCTCAGCCAATCACCAGCCTCTGAGCCAATCACCTGCCTCCATCCAACAGCCAATCACTTGCCTTCATCCGATCCTCGGTCAATCACCTGCCTCCATCTGCCTCTCAACCAATCACTTCCTTCCATCCAACCCTCAGCTGATCATGTGCCTCCATTTACCTTTCAGCCAATCACCTTCCTCCTTCTGCCGTTCAGCCAATCACCTGCGTCCATCCGATCCTCAGCCAATCACCTGCCTCTCAGCCAATCACGTGCCTCCATCTAAGGCCGAAATCCTTTTATTTTTATATTTTTAATGATGTCGTGTTTCATGCGGGAAAAACTATCAGGACGGAAAAAAAGAAAATATGAGGATTAGACGTTTCTCGCTCGGATGAAACCAAATATTTATTCCATCCGACGGAAACGAGTTGCTTTTCTCTGCGTCGTCGTTTTATCTCGATTTCACCCCGTTTTTGTTTCTCCGTCGTCGTCTTTGCCGGAAAGAAAAAAAAAAAAAAAGAACAAAACCCTTTATTCGTGCGTCACCTTGAAACCGGCGACGCTTTGAAGCAAAAGAAATTAAAAAAGAAAAAGGAATCGGATCTCAAAAACCCTCTTGACGCTAATCGAAAAGTAACGACGGGTTGATAATAAAGTAAAGTGAGACATCGGTTGGGAAGGAGGACGTCGAAGGGACGCGAGTCGTCCAAACATCTCCTCGATTTCCACGGGTTGCGCTGGAAGCGGCGAGGATCGGCCCTCCCCCAGCGTTGGCAAACCGCCGTCCTCGCATGTGTGTGTGTGTGTGTGTGTGTGTGTGCGTGCGTTAGCGGATTAGCATCCCGTGGACCGGCGCCACGTCAGCGCCGGGACTCATCGGGGCTGCTAGCGTCTGATCTCCATCTGGACGATGAGTCGGTGGCGACCTCGATGTTCCCGTCGGGAACCCGAATTTTCACCTCGGCCGATGCGAGTGACGCACGTGACGGCCGTGAGATGTTTTCGCAGAGGATTCTTTATTTGGGTATATTTTTCGGCGCGTCATCGGCGAAAGGTGACGTCTGCGGTGAACCGTCGTGGATGAAGCTACGAGCGGGATGCTAGCTCAAACGTCCAGACGTGTTAGCGTCTCCGGTGGACCTCCTGCATGGTTCCGCACCGTGGGAGGAGCCAATGGAGACTCCGAACCAATCAGAGGCCTTCTTGCTGTGAGGCGGACGCGCTAACCGCTGCGACGACGTGCGCAACGATGCGGCTAATAGATGAATTTTTCGGGGCGGCTAACAAGCTTCACGCTGCCGAAACATTCATTTCCAGTCAGGATGAGCTGTTTGTTTCATTTCATTTTCAAATGATTCCTAATTTCGGGACTATCCTCATGTAGTTTTCTGCAAATTTGAGGTTGTTCATTCAGAATTTCAATTACTTTGCGGATCTCCGAGGGGAAATGGCTTCCTGTTGCAGAAGCAGCTCCGACTCAAAGGCTGCATAAAATAAAAGGGATCAGAAAAAAACTATATAAAAATCAACACATAAAATGAAACAGTTGCATGTAAAAGTATATAAGAATGTGAATACCGTAATTTTCGGACTATAAGCCGCACACTTTGAACACTGCGGCTTATTTGTGGATTTTTATCGGCTAATTACGGTAGCTTCCTTCCGCTAACGCCGTCACAATGGACAAATGAAACGGTTTCGGCGAACACACTCGCACTTATAATTCTTCAGATCAGCACTTTTGCGTCCACATCGGGAAAAAACGCACAGAAACGCATTTATTGCGGATTTTCAGTCCGAAGCCATCAGTCCGAGAAGGAAATAGAGCTACTGCATTAGCTAAAATGCTAAAAATAGCATTAGGATTATGAACTTTTCATTAAATGTTTGTTGAAAGTTTTCCAAAAAAATCTTTCCTGTAACATGTTTAAACGGGGACCTGCGGCGTATTTATTATTGTATAGTTATTTTATTACCTATTTGAATTTTTTATTTATATTGTCTATTTGTACAGTTTTATATTTGTATTGTCTTCCCAGGACAACAGATGGAAATTAGCTATGAGCTACAATCTGGTACAAACATCTCTGCCTCTGTGCTTAATGTATTTGTACACTGTCCTAATAATCTTTTTAAACTAAACTAAACCGAAAAAAAAAAAAAAAAACTAAATTTTTGTACAATTTATTTTAAAAATTAGTAAGTGCGGCTTATTTAAAGGTGCACTCTACAGTCCAGAATTTACGGTGATCAAAAGTAAAAAAAAAAAAAAAAACGTTCTGTGTAAATATAAATATATACAGAACACAATATTAGCTTTTTTTGCAGCATTTGAAATTTTTTTCCAAAAACAAAAAAAAAAAAAAGACAAAAAAAAAAAAAATTCCGTCAAATTAAACTAAACTAAAATTGAACTGAAAAATAAATAAAATACGAGATTTCGAGGAGACGGCTTCTCACGGACGGACGGTCGGGATGATGAAGTCTCCTGAAGAGGACGAGAAGCGACAATATTTCTGTAAATACCATCAAAATGATCACGCCTCTACATCGCATTCACTTTTGGAGGATCCACTATAGTGTGTTTCCACACACTGGGAGCGTATTTGTGTTTTCGTTAGCTTTAGCCGCTCTAGCTTAAATTCCACTGCGCTCAATTACGGTAATTGTTTAAAGTCCCGAATTTCCACTTGTTGTCGGACGCTTTCGCCGTTTCTGCTTCCCTTATCTTGGCGGCGGCGGGGCGGAGCCTCTCGGCCGATGCGTCCTCCCGCGACGAGCGCCTCGGCACTTAGATCACCGAGTGGAATGAAAAGGGAAGGCGCTGAAAGCCTATCCATTATTTCCCCCTTCCCTTTATTCCCGGCGGAGATTATTTACCTTGAGCTAGCGGGGCGTCGAAGCTCTTATATAACCCACTCCCACGTTCGTCCTGAAATACAGTATAAACGGCGTCCTTGCAAAGCTTAACGCTGAATTGGTTACTTGTATCTCCGTTTTAATGTCGCCTTCTTTTCCTTCCGCTTCCGGATGAGCTTCGTGCTAACGTCACGTTAGCGCCGGCGCCTTCGGTACCGATCGATGCATTGATCGACAAAAGACGAGGAGGCCCGAAATAGACGGCGTGACCTTTTCGGAAATGGCTCTCGACACGTGCACCTCCGCCGCATGACGAACCCAGAAGAGGCGCTCAGGATGAGCTGGAGTTGTATCTTCACAGCTGCGCTAATTGCAAGATGGAGTCGGGATTCAAAGATTCGCCGCCATGTGGAGACACGATTCTTCATTCACAAGTCTGGACAACTGGGTTCAAGCAGGTGGGAACGGGTGGAGAAAAGTGTCAGGGGTACGAAGAGATGGAAGAACATCAGCCAGAAGGAAAGGAAAGGTGGAGGAGACGGTGGTGAGATGATCTACAAACACTGACAATGACCAGAAGGCAGGAGGCAGAGCTGGAGGTTGCAGAGATGAAGATGTGGAGGTTCTCTTTGGGAGTGACCAGGATGGAGAGGATCAGGAATGAGTCCATCAGAGGAACAGCACATGTTAGATGTTTTGGAGAGAAGGTCAGAGATGGTTGGGTCATGGATGGAGGAGGGAGAGTGAACATATTGGTAGACGGATGCTGGAATTGGAGGTCTAGAGGAAGAACAAGGAGAAGATGGATGGACCTTGTGAGAGAGGATATGAAGGTGGTTGGTGTGAGAGAAGAGGATCCAGAGAACAGGGTTAGATGGAGAAGGTGGATTCACTGTGGAGACCCTGAAGAGGAAATCCCAAAGGAAAAAAATGATTTGTCACAGGGGTGCAGGACATGTATGACTGAGACAAAGTGAAGACTGAAATGGTTCAGACATGAACACTCCTCTGTTTATGTCTGAACCATGGTGAAGATCTGGGTAGAAGGTTGCTGAAGGTGGAGCTGCCAGGCAGGAGGTCTAGAGGAAGACCAAAGAGAAGATGGATGGACTTCGTAAGAGAGGATATGAAGGTATGTAGGTGTGAGAGAGGAGGATCCAGAGAATCGGGTTAGATGGAGAAGATGGATTCGCTGTGGAGACCCTGAAGGGAAAAGAAGAAGTTCTAGCAGGAGCTTTTGTTTCAAGGGCAGCATCGTCAGCATGTCCACCAGCTTAGCATCACATACCGTAGCGTCGGGCGCCTTTTCTTGTCATTTTCAAGGAACGCAGAGAAACATATCATTTGGGTGGTAGCTTAGCTTTAAGATGTAGATGCAGATGTTGATGGAGACATTGGTAGCGAGGCTGGGCTAGCGTTTAGCGCCTCGGCCTCACAGCGAGGAGGCTCGGTTGGACTCCCACAGCGGTACCGTTCTGTTCGGAGCCTCCATGTTCTCGCCGTGTCCGCAAGGGGTTCACCAGGGTTCTCCGGGTTCCTCTTACAGTCCAGGAACATTTAGGAGGTTCTTAGGAGACCCTGATTTGTCTGGACATGTGAATGAGAGGAGGATCCAGAGAATAGAGTTAGAAGGAGAAGGTTGAGTTGCCGAAGGGAAAAGAAGAAGAAGATTTACAAGTCTTGACAAGTGAAGGTTCTCCACTAAACCCTCTGCATGTTATTGGTCTTAGTTTGGAACCCCGGAGAACACGGAGAGCTGTCGGATTTGAACCGCGGACCTTCTGAAAACCCGCTAGCATTTACGCTCGGTTGAGCTCCACGCCGTCCTGAGACTCCAGAAAGGTAAAATGCCAACTCTTACCGTCCAGCGGAGCAGAAACAAGTGAGAGCAGATGATTCGGGAGCTTTATTGAATCTTTCCACCTCGTATCGGCATCGGGGCGGATTCACGGGTTATTTTTAGACTCTTTATTTATTTCATAATTTCCCCCCGACGCGCTCGCCGCTCTCCTCGCGAAACAAACTCGCCGCCGTGATTCGCGTCTCCTTTCCTAATCTCCTAAGATGCTCCAAATTACATCACAAACAAGGTCAGAGCCCGGCGAGAAATAATGAGGTTTCAATAAATCGTTTTTTTAATCCGCGGCAATCACTTTGGGAAATATATTTTTCCGGCTATGATGGAAAGTAAAGAGGCGTCTGGTTTCCGGCGCGTGGATGAGATCCTTCCCCCCCCAAGATGGCGAGCCATCGGAGGCGAACTCCCAGCGATGCGCTCGGGCCAAGGTTCGTTTGGGCGTGACCGCCGGATTGGTCCCAGCGGGAGCAATTAGCCGCCGCTAAAGCATCCAGAGGGGGGTACGGCGGGGAACAATGGCTTCCACCCTTGTCGGCTAAGCGCCCGTTAGCCTCTGCGCCGCGCTGCGCGGGTGGTTGTCGGGGAAACGGCGCCGGTTCAACTTGTCCCGATGTGACGCGTGAATGACTGAGTGTCGGGATTTTTGGAGGCTACCAAACACAAATGATGGGACACTCGGAGGAGATAAGGTTTTTTAAGGAGTTTATTTACACGGGAAGCAAACGGACGACTGCGCTTGATCCCGGTAGCCTCTGGAGTGGCAACCGCTTCTCGGCTAATCACAGCTAGGCTAGGCTACAGCACCCCCACGACATGGCTAATGAATGTATGAACTATAGCGGCCCCTTAAGATACGCATGACTTCCTTCCGGAATTGGGTTCATGGATTGATTTCTTTCATATCTTAAATGAATTTTCCCCATTTAAATAACAGAAAACAAATTCATTTGCTCCAGAATTCACTAAACGGTTCACAACGTGGATGCACTGTGATTATATTCACCTGCAAAATCGGTCACACGTACACCACGTTCGTGCTTTGCTATTATTTCCCGCTTTATTTCCATAGAAAGCATCTTCTTTCTGGCTTCAACACGTGTTTTCTTTTGGCCTGAGATGATAATATTCAGAATATTGAGCACACCTGAATATAAGCCGCACCGGCTAGCTCAGGGGTCGGCTCTGAGTGGCTTGGGAAAATAAATTATAAGTATTTAATTGAAGTGTATTTTATTTATGTTAATGCTAGTTCTAAGTTGGAAGATTATGGTGATCTTGAAATATTAAACTAAAATTATATTTCTATTTTTCGACGCTCAAAATAAACGGCACACTCGCCGAGGCCCAAATTTGCAGATGCTGTGCGCAGAAGTTCCATAAACCAGGTAAAATAAATATTCATGAAGATATTTTGCAAATATTTAATTTTATTGTTTACTGACACAGCGATTTTTTTTCCCGATTTATTTTTAAAATTCAGGTCAAGGCTAGGCTACACGCTCTGAAAGCCTAAAGCTCAAAATATTCAAAATGTGTTCATTCCATAAATAAAATGTAATTTTCTCTGTAGCACTTTGTGAATTTCAGAAGCAACACTCTACACACTTGTTTGTACAAAGTGTAAAGGTAATAAAAAGCAATATATACAGCGGTACCTTTATTTTAGACGTCAAAAAGTAATTGCGGCTCCCAGTGTTTTCAAAGAGTCAAATGGCTCTTTAGGTGTTAAAGGCTGCCGACCCCTGGGCTAGCAGATGGCTAGCAGATGGCTAGCAGATGGCTAGCTTGGCTAGCTTGATCTTCCTCCCGCGCACTAAAACCATCAAAATCGTCTTCTTCGACGTCGGAATTGAACGTTTGAATGTTTTGGTGGTGTGAAGCTCATCAGCCCCTCCCAAAAAAATCCATAATTTAGCCGTTTTGTTCAAATTGTTTGAAAAAAGTAGCGATTTACAGTCCGGAAATTCAAAAAAATACACGATGCTACACAAGAGATGGGAACGTCACAACAGATACGTATCCTGGAACAACTACCAATTGTTTCCTTCGGGATTAATAAAGTTGTTCTTATTCTTATTCTTATTCTACCCGGACCAGGTGGCCAAGAGATGCTAGAAGCTTCCATGAAGAAGATGCGGCGGCGTCATGGAGCGTATCGGCGTCGCCGCAAATTTTGAATTTTTGATTTTCTCGCTCTCTTGCGCTTCGTATCTTAAAAAAAAGTGGTTTATAAAGTTGGTATCCTAAGGAGCCTCGGTATTGCACTCCCACGGTCCAAAAACACGACGTTTATCGGAGAACGAGAGGCCGAATTGTCGTACGTCTCCATGTGACTCAGACAAATATTGTGCTTCTGTAAGCTTCAGGTGTAGACGGCAAAATTTCCTTGGCATGAGCATCATCTGACAGGATCAAGATACGAATCACAGTCAGTGCAGGTCGGCAAGCTGCATTGGATAGATATGTGGTGCGTATTAGCACAGCTAAGGTGCCATAGCGGCAGAAATGTCACTGCGCTGAAATACGCATTTATAGGTGAACGTACAAATAAGCCAAAAATGTGAGGGAGTGAATGGCACCTTATGAGTTAGCGACGTGTCCGTGGAGGTTCTCAGTGGTCCGTTTCATGACGTGTTCTTGTCGAATCTTCTGGTCGGGGCAGCTGGACTTGATCTTCTTCACTGTAAGACCTCGTCCCAGAGGCTTCTCCGGGTCTTTGGGTCAGGTCACGGCTTTCGGGGAGTTCCCGGACATGACCGTTTGCGACGCAAATGGAAGAGATGATCGAAGGGGGTTGCTATGCTAATGTAGGTGTCCTTAGGTGGGGACAAAGGTACGACTTTTGGGGATTTAGCTCTCGGTCAAACTCAAATACACGGTGAGGCAAAATTCAAGACTGGGACAAAGTCGTGGGCCGACGTTGATATTTATCGAAAAAAATCTTCCTCCAGAATATATCAATGAACCCAAACAAGTATGGCTTAAAATTAAATATCGAACAAGCGTAGCTTAACACTATGCAATATATAGTGCTTCCCGCTCTCCAACCAATCAACCAAACCAAAGACAAAGGCTCACCTGGACAATCTCCAGCAAGCTACCAAACTAGCTTGCCGACCTGAGCAGGCTGGCTGGCTAGCTAGCTAGCCGGCTAGCCTCTCGAAACTCTGGATCTGGACGGTGACCTGAGCTGGCTGGCTAGCTAGCTAGCCGGCGACCTGAGCCGGCTGGCTGGCTAGCTAGCCGGCGACCTGAGCCGGCTGGCTGGCTAGCTATCAGGATGCTAGTGTTAGCATAAGGTTGCTATGACTACTGTACACAGAGGAGAGGGCGTTCATGGGTCCTGTTGTGATTTTCGTGCCAAAACCCCAGTAGAAAATTCTAGAATTTGTAGAATTAGCAGTACATGCAGTTTAGCCATTTGGCTAGTATGGCTTTGCGGGCCAAATAGAATTACGGTGGGCCAGAGTTTGACACCTATGGCCTACATGGACCGAGGCTCAGGTCCTGGTGGTGGATCCGTCTGGGTTGTTTGGCACTGCAGAAGGTTCAGGCCCATCTGCAGACATCTCATCTGTCTTGGTGACCAGTCCAGGGTGAAGGACCAGGATAGGCTACATCACCACCACGTCCCTGACGTGAAAAAATGAAGCGCCAAATTCTGTGAGCGGCAAGAACACGCCTTCCCTTCCTTCAAGGAAAAGCCCACGGAAGCTCTGGGAAAAGTGAGATGTGTCTAAATGAGCCGTCCACTATTTGTTCGCTAGTTGTTGCCGCCCTCGTCCCGAGAGCTCACACCTTCTCAGCTTCTAGCCGGCGTCCTGGTAGCGGGAGGTTCCCCGGCGCCTCCTGGTGGTGAAGGAAACCCCGGTGTCGGAACAAGAGCGAGCCCTCGGGGAAGCACCATAACTGAAGCACCAAAACTAATTGACCGCTTTTTGTGTTCATAACATTGCAGTTTGATATGGATTTTATATATATTTATGTTTTCTACGCATTAAATATAAATCCGTTGTCCCCACATGAGGCCACCCAGGGGAATCTTCTGAGAAACTGTTTTGTTTTCAAATGCTACGCTCATCCCTCTCCACCGCCTGATTTGGCTCCCACTGATCCCAGACATCAAGCAGACGTTAGAAACGCCAAACAAAGACAAAAAGGGCCGGCGTCCCGAGAGTTTAGAGAGACGTGACGGAGACGGGACTTCTTCTTCTTCTCTGTTCTCCCTCAAAGGAGCCGAGGAGTTCCTCCTCAGAATCCCGGAGAGCTGGGTTTGATGACGCCGCTGCCCGCTAACTGGTTAGCACCTGGAGACGCCGGTGTCGCCCCGATGAAAGCTCATTCCCGAGGTATTTTCAAGTGACGCCAACCTTTGTTTTTTTGTACCTCGTTTGGTTTGATTTGGTGTTTAGATCCGGCGCTCAAAGACGGCCATTCCCGCTTTTCATTGGGCGGAGAGAAAACGCCGATCGTTATGGTTACGAGCTATGAATAGAACGTGGCGGAGGGGGAGGGCGAGGAACCCGGAGTTTGTGGATGTGAAATCAAAAACCCCGGGAATCCTTTGCTGCCGATCAGACGTTAAAAAAGTTGGCAAGTGAACTCACCTCTGTGTCACGCTGACATTTTTTTTCTATTTGATGGCTTTGATTTGGAAAATAAAAAAATACAAAAAAGAAGCACGGTATGATTGCCAGGTTCTCCTGCGATTGCTAACAATAGCAATGGAGAAGAGTACCGAAGTACTTTAACTCAGAGCTGAAGTACAGCGTGAGCTACCGAGGTAAACTCGCAAAACTGATCAAACGCTAACTAGCAAGCTAACAGGAACAGAACGGGACTCCTCATCTCGTGTTTAGGTCACTCCAGGTTTGTTTCGGACCTTCTTGTGATTGAAGTGAAGTCGACTCAAAGAGGGGCGAGAAGGGATCGGGAAGCATACAAGTCTGGCGCCACCTAAAAACCTGCTAGCTTTGAGTTTCACTATCTTTCACTATCTGAAATCCACTTCAGTCAAGACCCTTTTCCAGAACGCCGGTCCGGCACCGCTTGACCGGATGGGAGTCCATCAGGGAAGGTAGCTGGTACCCTGGACCCGACTAGGTGGATTGGACTGATGGGCCGGAGAATGTCTACACTGAGCACATCCCTCGACACAGGTCTTGTAGCGCTACATGTTAGCATGGCTAACCTTCTCTGGTCCTTCTGCTTTTGTGCTGCAAGAAGCTACAGACCGAGCGGCACGTCCACCGTCGGCAACCGTTGTTTGTTTGTTTAGAAGTTTATGGGACAGTGTACAATCACATGAAGCACAGAGGCAGAGATGTTTGTACAAGATTGTAGCTAATAGCTAATTTCCATCTGTAGTCCTGGGAAAACAATACAATTTGTGCTACGAATTAGCGGGAAGTTGCTCAAAAGTCAGGATTCACAAGAAGTGACTCGCAGGCCGATGCCAAACATCATCGAGGATCTGCATGGAGTTATATTATATTTATATAATAATATTTTTAATCCAAAAAAAAAGACCCCTTCTCATCATTTATCCATACACTTTTACCTCATTAGCAATAAGCTAACTAAAACTCAGCGGTAATTCATCTCGGACTCTTCAAGATGTATCCACGTGTTGACCCTCCCCCTCCGAACCGCCGCCGTCCTCCCGCCGTCTGGGTTTTTTGGCATTTCCGTCATGCGCACCCTGCTCTCGACACCGAAGGGCCGCCCGATACGAGCCTGTAATTAGAGCCGGCTCGCGGATTTAATGAAGAGGCCTCGCTCGGCGGCGGCGGCGGCGCCGGAGACGTGGCCACCGGCTCCCACTTCAAAGCTGCAGATACGGCGCCGCAAAAAAGAGGCGCCACCAGATAACAAGTCCAGGCTCCCGTTTGATTCCCCCGGCGCGACGAGGGCCCCTCGCCGCCGTGACATCATCGGCGTGAGAGCGATAATGAGGAGCGAGCGTGTCGCCTTCGGGGGAGGGGGTGGCGATGGCGGCGGCGGCGGCGTCGGAGAAGTTCCTCGGCGCCGTTTTCCGAAGTGACATCCTCGCCGCGGCGTTTCACGCCCGCGTTATTTCTCGCTTTAACCCGAGGGTGTCAAACTGAAACACACTAAAATTCAAAAGTCGCAAGCCAACGTTAATATTTATTAAATAAAACTCTTCCTTCAGATCGAACTATGAATCTTTTCATTCGGACTCAAACAAGTTTGGCTTAAAAACTGAGAACAGTAAACCCTTGTTTTTCTCGGGGGTTACGATCAAAAAAAAAACCCCGAAGTAGAAACCTTAATTTTTTTTTTACAATTATTATACAATTAAATACTCTATTATACATTGAAAAGAAAGAACAAACCATTTTACAGGCTCAATCATTTGTTTCACAAATAAAAGTACTGTACTTTAGAAACGTTCTAAATGCGTCGTTTAGAAACGCAAGGTGCTTTTGTCGCTCCAGAGCGTTTTGTCAACATTATGGGTTTTTAGAGAAACTCGAAATCGCAGGAGAATTTGCACGTACGTCATGTAAATTTGTCAAGCTGTTTTACATACGTGTACATATTAAACTGCAACGTTATTGACGCACAGGTAGAGAAGAAGCGGAGTGACTTTTTAGCCAATCAGAATGCAGAACACAATGCACCATGCTAATCCGTGAAGTAGCGAAACCGTGAAAAGTAAACCGCCTTATAGCGAGGGATCACTGTATTACAATTTATAACTTCAAAATAAAAATTCAAAAAACACATGGGCATTCATTTCTTCAATAAAAATAAAATAGAAATCATACGCCTCTTTTTATTTGCAGCCTTCTGAATTAAATTTCATCAGTAACCTTTTTCTGCAGGCTGATAATAAATGTAAATATATAATAACAATAATAAACCAGTCCACTCATCATAATATCCTTCAATGAACGTGAAACCATTCAAGCGCATATCTTGGAACTGCAAGAAAAAGCATAAATAAAACATTTTTTGGGAGTGCTAGCACAGTGCTAGCATTAGCATATTAGCTCGTCAACAGAGGTGAGGTTGTTTATGTCGTGATTTTCGCACCGAAACACCAGACCTTATAACTCTTTCATGGAACGTAGCGCTAGCATCCCCGTCATGGCCCGCGGTTGCCGTGGCGCCGACCGTCCGGGGGGTCCGAGGGTTTCGGGGATCGGCGGCGGCGGCGATAATTCCCCGCCGCCGCCCGCCCACAAACACTTCCTGGTAAATACGGCCTTCGCCCCGCAGATAAGGCACTTTTCTCCTCGGCTGTCAGACGCTAATTCACTTTGTAAAGCCTTACATAAGCCCGTCCATAGGGTCCGCCTTCAGACGGAGTGTGTGTGTGTGTGTGTTGAGGGTGGGTAACCGAGCAGATAAGGAGTCTTCTATTCAAACTTACAGGCGGATCTGATTGCAGACGGGGTTCTTAATGCCAGATCTTTGACGGCGAAGAAAAAAAAAAACAGAAGAAAGAGGCAGATTTGTGTTTTCTTCTCCGTCTCTGCCGGGGTTGTGGACCTCCACCGATGACCTCCAGGTCCTCACGTCTTCAGGGGCGAAACTCTGAAGCCGTCATTGAAAATAAGACTTCATCTTCAGTGGAGGAACCTCGCGAGGTCTGAGGTCTTTCTTTGTTTTCTATCTTCTGTCCAGACGTCACGGAGGCATCCGTGCCTGGAACATCTCACCAGGGAGGAGGTCCACCCCGATTGGATCCACTCTGAACCCCTCCCAGATGCCTCCTCACCTCTTGGTGACCACCCAAGAGATCCCCAAGATCGGCCACAACATCCCCACCACCCTCCTGAGATGATGGTGGGAATGGACGGCCTGGAGGCTTGGACTCCACCAGAAGGTTCTCTGTGATATCTGACCTTCAGCCCTGGAAGGAGGGAGACTCGTTCCTCCAACACGCTCAATTGGAGGCCGTGATGTTCCTCAAAACCATGTCAGATCCACTGGATGAAGTTGGAGAAGCTCCCGTCCAAGTCCAACACATGGGCGGTGGTTGAGGTGACCTCAAGATAAGATAATACTCCAAGAAATGTCCACATCATGAGTAGAAGCCTCCTGGATCACCGGATTAGTCAGATCAGTATCATCATCACGGCATCCCTGAGGAACCTCCAGGAACCGCGGAGTTCTCTGCCGAAGCAAGACAAAGCCGGGATTACCTGAAGATCCCCGATAAATTCCCCAGAAGTCGAGAAGATTCGCCCCAAAAAAACGCGTGAAGTAATAAATTCATTTGGGGGGGGCGGAGCCTATCTCAGCCGTCATTGGCCGAGAGGACCTGTCAATCACCCGTTCATTCACACATCTGGACTTTGTCGGGTTTCTGAAGAACCTCCCGCGTGTTTGTGGATCCCCTCGCGTTCGTCCACCTCGCAGTGGACTCCTGGACGGGTCGGCGGTGAAAACTAATCCCAGTTAATCTGCGATTAATCTGCTTTTACCTGGAAATCATGAGCTCGTTCCGCCAGATGAAGGTCCGGGAGGGCGAGGGGTCAAGTTAAGGATCGTGAACGTTCAGACTCGATCGCTCGGCTCCAGGAGGAGCCCTCCATCTTAATCTCCATCTTAATCCCCTTTGTGGGAACGCGGGGCTCCGACCCAACTTAAATCGGAGTCGCGATGAAACGCACCCGGCCGTGACCCGTCTTCGGGGCTCGCTGGGATTATAATCCCCCTTCAGACGACGTGTGCTTTTGGAGAGCCGGCGTCGGTTTAGCATCACTCTGACTGATGTAGCATATTCGCTAACTGTCACCCCCCCCCCTGCGCCCCTTTATCTTGTATCTCCCCGAATAGTCCATCAGACGTTAGCTTTGCCCCGCAGCCGCTAGCTCCACTTTACATGGCCTGATAAGAGCTTCTGCCTCACAGCAAGAAGGTCCCTGCTTGGATTCCCACGGGGGGCCTCTCCGTGTGGGGTCTCTGTGGGGTTCCTCAGGGTTCTCCAGGTTCCTCCTACAGTCCAAACACATGCAGGAGGTTCACTGGAGAGCCCAGGCGTGTAAATGAGTGTGTCAAGAGTTGTATGCTCCTAAATCAGGGGGCGAATGTTGTGACGGAACCAGGGTGGACCCTCTCGCCCAATGAGAAGCTCCTGCTCGTCCACGACACTGAATGCAGGGCGGACCCTTGAAATCATGAATTAATTCATTTCCTAAAAATCTGGATCTCCTCCAGCGCTTGGGTTTAAGTTGGACAGAACTCCAGATGTGTGAACAAGAGGGGCAAGACTTGTATGCTCCGAAATCAGAGGGCGAATGTCGTGATGGATCCGGGGTGGACCCTCTCGCCCATTAAGAAGCTCCTTCTCGTCCACAACGCCGACTGCTGGGCGGACATTTAAATCATGAATGAATGAATTCCCTAAAATTCTGGACTTTCTGTTGCACAAAACTCCAATCTAACCTTTTCACTTGTCAGTGGAAAACATGTATGCATTTGTATGGGAAATATATAGATAGATGATTTTCGTGAAGTTACCGTGTCGAAAGGGTTTTCTTCCACATTTGGCTTGTTTAGCACGCCGTGTAACCATGGCGATGACAACAACATCACCTGAGCGGAAAGGAAGTGTGCGAGGAGGAAAACACAGTAACGTACCTGTGGAGGAAAAAAAAAGAAAACTTCATTTCTCAAGTCACCACGGCAACAAGAATTTGTCAAAAAACAGAAACCCAAAAAAGATCCTAAGACGGACCGAAGCACTGGATGCTAAAGGGGGCGCGAACAGTTCAATCTACTATCAGTATCAATCGTTTCTGTTTCATTAACCTCAGGTCATGTGTCTCTCCATAGCTGTAGTTTTTATGGTATTTTCAATTTGTAGTTCCGGTCTCCTGCCGACGGCCGTCCTCGCCGCTTCGCTCGCCGTGGCATCCGGCGTGCATCTGAGCGTGAGCAGATGGTCCCGTTAATCCCGGGTAATAACCGCCCTCCGCCCAAACAACTTACGTAATAACGGGAATTATTCTGAGGCTAAATTGAGTGGCTTTCTGAGCAAAATCCTTTTTTTATTATTATTATTTTTTCAGGACGGGATAATTCCCGATGAAAAGGAAGTAAAAACTGAGCCGGCGTTAATCCTCTCGCACCGCGAACATCTGTGCCGGGTTACGGACGCGGCGGTCGCTTAACCTGCCGAGGAGACCGGGGGGGCCGGTTTGATCTGGATTTGGCGGCGGCGGCGGCCGCTAACCTGACCCCGCCCACCCCTCTGACCCCGCCCCTCCCTCCGTCACGCCATCTGTCACTCTCTAATTACTTCTGCCTTACAAAGTATGAAAAGATGAACCGCAACTCAGCGGCGTTTGATTTTCAAAGGCGGTTGGTTTTAAGCGAATGTTTTTCATTCATTCATTTATTGGTTATCTGTAATGCTAACCCTGCGTTCATGGTTGCAGGTGCAGCCTATCTCGGCTCTCATTGGCTGGGAGGCGGAGTCTATATGGAGACGTCCAACCATTCACTCACTCATTCACACATCAAGTAGAGACATGTCAAATTCACTTCTTCCTTCACATCATATACATAGAATTATTCATCCTCTCATTCACACGTCATAAGGAGACGGTCGACCATTCATTCACTCATTCACACACTGTAGACATACAGCCATTTACCCTCTTATTAGCATGTAGCATGAAGACATGCAGCCATTCACCCTTTCATTCACATGTCATATATCAGTCATCCAGCCATTCACTCACTCATTCACGCATCAAGTAGAGACATGTCAAATTCACTTCTTCCTTCACATCATATACATAGAATTATTCATCCTCTCATTCACACGTCATAAGGAGACGGTCGACCATTCATTCACTCATTCATACATTGTAGACATACAGCCATTTACTCGCTCATTAGCATGTAGCATGGAGACATGTAATATTCACTCTGTCATTCATTCACTCATTCATATATCAGTCATCCAGCCATTCGCCCTTTTATTCACATGTCATATATAGACATACAACCATTCACTCACTCATTCATGTCTGACATAGAACCATTCACTCACTCATTCACACATCAAGTAGAGACATGTCAAATTCACTTCATCCTATAGAATTATTCATCCTCTCATTCACGCGTCATAAGGAGAAGGACGACCAGTCAGTCATTCATACATTGTAGACATACAGCCATTTACTCGCTCATTAGCATGTAGCATGAAGACATGTACCATTCACCCTGTCATTTACATGTCATATAAAGGCGTTCAGCCATTCATTCAATCACTCACGTGTCGCAGACATGCAGCCATTCTGTCATTAACAGGTCATGCATAGACATACAATCATTCACTCACTCATTCACACATCAAGTAGAGACATGTCAAATTCACTTCTTCCGATAGAATAATTCACTCATTCATACATTGCAGACATACAGCCATTTACTCTCTCATTAGCATGTAGCATGAAGACATGTACCATTCACCCTGTCATTCTCATGTCATATGTCACTACAACCATCATTCACTCCTTCACATGTTCTATATAGACAAACAGCCATTCACCCTCTCATTCTCCTATACAGCCAAACAGCTGTTCATTCACCCGTCGCCACGTCCCACAGAGACGGCGAAGGAGTGAATCCAGTTTCAGAGTCGAGCCTTAGCCGTCTGCTCCACGTCCGAGGCCGTCTCCTCGCAGGATCTTCCGCCGGGACCATTTTGTCGCTAGTGTGGCGTTTTGTTTGTCTGTCCCCGATTTATTAGCGACAGCGGCGGCGGCGGCTTTGACGGCTATTTATGTTTCCCCGTTCAGCTCCGGGTTGCGATCGGAAGACCTCGCTCTCCCGGCTCTCCGTCAAGTCCTCAGTGAGCCGGTCGCCGACCCGTATACAGTATATATAGACGTATATCTATATGTTTATATAACTGCTGAGACAACAGACGAGAACAACCTCCGCAGTTCGGCGCAGACGCCCACGCCTTCCAACCCGGGGTCGTCTCCTGCGTCACGTGACCTGCCGCGGAGAAGAACCGGCTCTGGAGGTCCGGAAAACGACGGCCGGGACGCCTCAGGTGGACGGGATGGGAAGCACATTCAGGTAGAGGATGGTGTTACTATTATTCATTCATTCATTCCTTATCAAAACCCAGCACGTCCAGCCTATTCGAGCTGTCATTGGACAAGAGGCGGGGTCAACCCTGGACCAATCACAGGGCTGCATAAAGAGACGTACAACTATTCACTCATTCATTCACACCTCATAAAGAGACGAGCAGCCATTCACTCATTCATTCATGTGTCACATTCTATCATACTAGCATTCACCCTCTCATTCACCCATTCATGCAGGGATATTCACCCTCTCATTCACACCTCATAGAGAGACAAGCAGCCATTCACTCATTCATTCACGTGTCACAAACCACGACACAACCATTCACCCAGTCATAGAGAGACATTCAGCCATTCACTCTTTCATTCACGTGTCACATTCCGTCATACTACCATTCATCCTCTCATTCACCCATTCATGCAGGGATATTCACCCATTCACCCTCTCATTCACGCCTCAAAGAGAAACATACAGTCATTCACTCGTCCATTTATGCGTCGCATACCACAACACAACCATTCACCCGGTCATAGAGGGACATTCAGCCATTCACTCATTCATTCACGTGTCACATTCCATTATACTAGCGTTCATCCTCTCATTCACCCATTCATGCAGGGACATACAGTCGTTCACCCTTTCATTCACACCTCCTATAGAGACGTCAATCACATGTCATATGGAGACAAACAGCCATTCACTCATTCATTTACGTGTCACATACCGTCATACTACCATTCACCCTCTTATTCACACCTCATACAGGGACATATAGACGTTCACCCTCTCATTCGCTCATACATTCACGTGCCACATTCCGTCATACCATCATTCAGCCAGTCATCCGGGGACGTGCAGACGTTCACTCTTAAATTCACGTCATAAAGAGACGTCATTCATTCATTCACGCCGTGTTGACTTACAGACGTTCACCCTCTCGTTCACACCTTGTTTAAAGATGTTATTCACTCATTCACAAGATGGACAGTCATTCATCCTTTCCTTCATGCGCTCATAAAGAGATGAAACAATTCACCGTCTCATTCACGTATTTGGAAAATCTCAGTTTTTTTATTGTTATTATCTTTATTATTGTTGTTAATAATGTCATGATCAGTAATCTGGAGTGAGGGGTGTCACGCTGGATCTAAAATCACTAAAACCAATCAAGTCCATGAAGATCTTTCTGAAAAGGAAAGCGGTGGTGCTGACAGGAAAGATCTGGGAAGATCTGGATCTGCCTGGTTCTTCTTTGCTGGGACGGAAAGTTCAGAGAAAATCCAGGAAATCCAGCTTTTATTTGACAGATTTAGCATTTTAGCCCAAACAGAAAGAAACCGAACGTCTTTCAGAAACAACTGGATGGAGGGATGGAGGAGGTGAAGGAGTGAGGTTTCTCTGGAGGTCTGATGGAGAACAATGGCGTGTTTGACTGCTGCTGCTTTATTAATGTGTAACAAACAGCTACTGCTGTCACAGCGCACACACACACACACACACACACACACACTTACAGACTCACACACTCATGCACGCACACGCACTTACAGATTTGCACACACAAACACACCCACACTTACAGACTCACAAATACTCTCATTCACTCATGCACACACACACACACGCACATAAACACACTCACATACACTCATCCACTCTTGCACACACACTTACAAATGTGTACACATAAACACACCTAACTTAGACTCACACACACACTTATAGGCTCTCTCCAACGCACGCACACACACTCTGACAGACTCACACACAAATTCTTCCAATCAGACATACATAGATGCAAACACACACACACACACACACACACACAAACCAAGCATAGAACACATTCACAGTGACAAAGCCAATATCCTGTCTCACACACACACACACACACACACACACACATACACTTACAGACTCACGCACACACTCATTCACTCTTGCGCACATACTTACAAATGTGTACACATAAACACACCTAACTTAGACTCACACACTCACTTATAGACTCTCTCCTACACACCCACACACACACTTACAGACCCACACACAAATTCTTCCGAACATACATACATAGATGCAAACACACACACACACACACACACACACACACACACACACACACACACAAAACCAAGCATAGGACACACTCACAGTGACAAAGCCAATATCCTGTCACACACACACACACACACACACACACCCTTATAGACTCACACACACACTCATTCACTCTTGCACACACATGCATAAACACACTCACACACACTCATTCACTGACATAAACACACACACATACAGAAACACACTTACAAACTAACACATAAACACACCTAACTTAGACTCACACACACACACACTTATAGGCTCTCTCCTACACCCGCACATACACACTTACAGTCACACACAAATTCTCCCAATCATACATACATAGATGCAAATACACACACACACACACACACACACACAAAACCAAGCATAGAACACACTCACAGTGACAAAACCAATATCCTGTCACACACACACACACACACACTTACAGACTCACACCCAAATACATGCAAACATACATAAATAGATGCAAACACATGCACACACACACACACACACAAAACAAGTATACACCACACTCACAGTGACAAAGCCACAGTCCTGTCACACACACACCCACACACATTCATTTATATACTCACACACACACATACACACACACACACACACTACTTAATAATAATTGAAAACTCAATTAAATGAAGTCAAGCAAACCAGAAATGGAGGAAATAGAATCCTGCTCACATGTATGTTTATAAATCTCCTCATATAAGATTATATGTACATTATATTTAGACGTCTAGAAGAAGAAAATGTTCCAGACGTTCTCGGCGTCGCTGTAGCAGCAGATCCTATATTCCGCATATATTAACACATAAATATTAAGATTGAATTCAAACGTGTTGAAGTGAATCACGTCGGTTAAATGAAGTGGAGCAGAAATTAAAAAATAAAGGAAAAAAAAAAAACCTGACGAAGAAAGTCGTGGTGATTTATTTAAATTGAATAAGAATTGATGAAAATGAGGACGCTCAGCTGCAGCCGCCGCCTCCACGACGGGGAAAATTCAAAATGAAACAAGATTTAATCAAATCTATTCACGGAATGATGTGGAACGAAATGCGGCAATAGTTGCAAAAACACAATAAAATAAAACACATTTAGTGGTTTATGTTTGTTTGTCCTGCACTTTAATGGAAACTTATCATCAATAATTCATTATCATTATCAGCATAATATTCTCATTATTATCATTAGTGTTAATTGTGTTATTAGGAAGTCGCACACAGACAGGAAGTCGAAAAGACGCAGACAGGAAGTGAAAAAGATAGACAAAGAGGAAGTCACAGACAAAGGAAACAGACAGGAAGTCACAGACACACAGGAAGTGCTAAACAGACAGACAGGAAGTCATATAGACAGAGAGACAGGAAGTTATATAAACAGACAGGAAGTTACATACGAGGAGACAGACAGGAAGTTAAAAAGGAAGATGGATAGACAGGAAGTCACACACACACAGACAGGAAGTCAAAAAAACAGGGAGTCACAGACAAAGAAAAACAGACAGGAAGTTACGTACAAGGAGACAGACAGGAAGTCAAAAAGGCAGGAAGAGGGATAGACAGGAAGTCACACACACACACAGACAGGAAGTAACAAAGATGGACAACAGGAAGTCACAGATAAAGAAAAACAGACTAGTATACAGGCAGACAGGAAGTCAAAACAACAGTCACAGACAGGAAGTTATGGATAGACAGGAAGTCACAGACAGGAAGTCATATAGAGACAGGAAGTCCCAAACTCTTGAAGACACACAAACAGGAAGTCATATAGACAGACATAAACAGGAAGTTACAAACAAGGCGATAGGACAGACAGGAAGTCCAAAACAGACAGACAGGAAGTCATATAGACACAGACAGGAAGTAAGAAAGACAAACAAAAAGGAAGTCTCGGACAGGAAGTTACAGACAAGGAGACAGGAAGTGAGTGTGTCCTGAGGACAGACGTCGGCTAATTTCACGCTAATCTTCATGTCATTTCCCACAAACGATGTTTCTCCCAACATTTAAGTGCATTTTCTAAATCTCCTCCTCATCAGCGGTCGGATTTCACACCCCTGGGGTTCACTGCCAAATAAGGCCAAATATCATGAAGGTGTGGTCGCACTGCACACACACACACACACACACACACACACACACACACACACACACACACACTCATAGAGCTGCTTTGACTTAAAAATATTGTCTGTAACATCACTGAGCACTTGTGGTTTATTTGTCCACCGTCCAACCACAGCACGAGTGTGTGTGTGTGTGTGTGTGTGTGTGTGTGTGTGTGTGTCTTTGAAGATGCCCCTCCTCCCAAAAGGGCCGCCAGGAGTGGCGTTCGCAGTTCAAAGTGGTCGCCCAAACTGCATTGGCGGCTGGCGGGCGCAGATAAAGCGTGGCGTGCTAGCGTGGCGTGCTAGCGTAGCCGCGACGGCCCGATGGTCGAGCCGCGCTCACACACACTTCCTGTCTCCGCTGGATCGCGTGGGGGGGGGTAAAACACATTAGCGCGGTTTAACGTGATGTTCTCGTAAAACGTTGCCATGAAAAAAAAACCCTCTCAGTTTGAATTAGGGCAAACCCGGCGAGAGCGGCGGTCGGCTCCTCGCCGCCGCCGCGAAGACGAGAAGGCTTATTAATGCAATCTGTCAATCTGGAGAAGCCAAATATTAACTCCCCCCTACCACCAGAAGAGAAATTATAAAATTACATTTGCAGCAATTTCACACTTTTCACTTCTTATCAGCTAATTTGTTGGACTTTCCAGGTCGTGACAAGTTGAGTGGAGCCGACTCTCGCGGGGAAGTGAGGGGAGCTTCAGGGGGGCAACAGGTACAAGGCCAGGTGGAGGATACAGGAAGTGGGAGAGGCTTCAAATTGTGTACAGGTACAAAAGGGTTTAGGACACAGGAAGTGGGAGGGGCTTCAAGGGGGCAAAAGGTACCAAAGGGTGTAGGATACAGGAAGTGGGAGGAGCTTCAAATGGCCTACAAGTACAAAAGGGCGGAGGACCAAGTAACTGGGAAGGGCTTCAAGGGGGCAACAGGTATGACAGGGTGTAGGATCCAGGAAGTGGGAGGGGCTTCAAGGGGCCAACAGGGACAAAGGGACACAGGAAGTAGAAGGGGCTTCAAATATCCTACAAGTATAAAACCAGGTGTAGGATACAGAAAGTGGTAGTAGCGTCAAATGGCATACAGGTACAAATGGGTGTAGGACTCAGGAACTGGGAGGGGCTTCAAGGGATTAACAGGTACAAAAGGGTGTAGGATACAGGAAGTGGAAGGAGCTTCACATTGGCATACAGGTACAAATGGGTGTAGGACTCAGGAACTGGGAGGGGCTTCTCGGGGGCAACAGGTACAAAAGGACACAGGAAGTGGGAGGGGCTTCAAATGGCATACAGGTACCAAAGAGTGTAGGACACAGAAACTTGGAGGGGCTTCTAGAGGACAACAGGTACAAGGCCAGGTGTAGGATACAGGAAGTGGAAGGAGCTTCAAATGGCATACAAGTACAAAAGGGTGTAGGACCAAGTAACTGGGAAGGGCTTCCAGGGGGCAACAGGTATGACAGGGTGTAAAATACAGGAAGTGGTAGTAGCTTCAAATAGCGTACAGGTACAAAAGGGTTTAGGACACAGAAACTTGGAGGGGCTTCTAGAGGACAACAAGTACAAAAGGACACAGGAAGTGGGAGGGGGTTTAAAGATCCTACAAGTATTAGACCAGGTGTAGGATACAGGAAGTGGGAGGAGTTTCAAAAGGTGTACAGGTACGAAAGGGTGTAGGATACTGGAAGTGGGAGGGGTATCAAGGGGGCAACAGGTACAAAAGCCGGTTCTATGTATGCAGGAAGTGGGCGGGGCTTTAAAAGCCAGTTGTCGAATACAGGAAGGAAGTCCTGGAATCCTGAAGTTCTCTGGAACTCCTTTTGTGACTTCCTTTGTTTTTTAAAGTCTACTATGAAATCCACAGATCTTATTTCGGTACTTCCTCTCCATTTGCGTTTTACTTCCTCTCCATTTGCGTTCTACTTCCTGTCCAGTGGTGGTCTTCATCCTGGTCTTCAGAGTCTTCCCCAGTCCTGGGTTCGGTTTTTGCTCCTATCTGTGTCGGTCTTTGTTTCCATGACAACGCTGGCTCCAATTGCTATAAACAAATGACTCCCTTGTAATCACATTACTTTCGATTCAATCCCTAAACTTTGTAATCAGTTTTTTCACTGTCGTCAGATCACATTGGAGTAATCAGATTACTGCAATGGAATTACTTCAGTGTAATCACATTACTTTGATTCGATGGTATAACTATATTGATATCATATTATTCTACTGTAATCAGGCCACACCAGTGTAATCACATTACTTGAGTGTATTCATATTGCTGATTATCATGTATCAAGTGGGATTTCAGTGGCCCCCAGGGTAATCAGATTACTCCACCATAACCACATTATTCCAGCCAACAAATAACATTATAATCATAATTCTCAAGTGTAATCACATTACTTGTGTGATATCAAGTTACTTCAATGTAATCACGTCCCTGAAATCACATTATTTTACCAGATCAGAGCTCACACAACGGAGTAATGTGATTACTCCACGGTCCAGCAGGTTGGCGAAGAGATGGAGATCAACTTCCTGAGGAAGAAGCCTTTTCAAAATAAAAGCCCCGTAAATAGAGAAGCTCCCGGAAGGTCATCGGAAGCCACAGCAGCTCCTGAATCCGGATTAGATCAGGAGCTGATTGAGTCCAGCAGGAAATTTTAATCCGGAAAGGGCGTGTGACACACACACACACACACACACACACTCACACACACACATGCAGAGGATCAAATGACAGGAGAAAAAAAAAACAGTAAAACACAAAGTCTGCCAAAGACTCGCTCTGTGACCTTATGATGTAATTAAATATTTATAACTTGATTAACTTCTAAACGATTCATGCGACATTTAGACTTTTAACTTGCCCTTTGAATCTGGAGTGCTTGCAGACAAAAAAATCAATATATATAAATATACGTATATTTATATATATGTTGTTACAACCTTTTAACATTGTTATAACTTAAGATTAATAGACCATATTATAGGGTTATACCCTACTAACATTGTTATTTCACATTCATTCTTTTCAAACCAGGCTTTAAAACAATCCGTCTCATTTAAAAAATAAGCAATAACATCGAATTGTATTCTCTTTTTTTTTTTTTTTTTTTAAATATTGCTAAATTCTTTGTCGGAAAGTTGTGTTTATTTTTTAATTTTTTTTTTCTTCCTGAATTCGGGGAATTTTCTTCAACATTTTTATTAAATTCTCAATCGTTCCTTGTCTCGTTTGTCCTCTAAATAGAAGCGAACCTCCACAGAAAACTTCTATAAAATTATAAAGCAGGAAGTGGTGTTAATTATTAATAACTGCGTAATTATTAATAACCATGTTATTACACTTTTTCCAGTGTAAGTTGACGATTCTGTCCCTTTTCTTTTTTTTTTTTTTTTTTTTTCTTTTATTTATTTATTTTTTTTATATTTTTATTTGCAGACTTTCCTGCACCCGCGGCCCTCCTTCCTTCCCCCTCAGAGGGGGAGTTGCATCTCCCCCTGCTGTCCTGGATGCAGAAGCACCGCTGCAGGTCCGGGTTGGAGGGCCTGGGAGATGTTCATGGAGATGCACTTCTGCAGCGAAGGTCGTTCTCACCGCTCATTACAAACAAATCGATGAAATAAACCATCGATCGGTTAAAGAGGATACTCGAATCCGACTTCCTGATGTTTTTAAAACCCCCTGGGTTTTATGAAAAGTGGTTGAAGGTTCGTTATTTCATCGAATATCGCTGAAGATCACTGATGATCCCGGGGTCACGTTTCTCGCCGCCGCCGTTTCTCCTTTTTTTCAAATGCGAACCACTGGCGTGAGTCACAAAACACAAAGAAGCTGAATTATTATTATTATTATTATTATTGTTTTTGTTGTTATTATTATTATTGTTATTACTATTGTTGTTGTTATTATTATTATTATTGTTATTATTATTATCATTATTATCCTAAAATAAGTACGTAAATTTACTTTTAATTACTGCTCATCAACTCAGACGTTTTATTTTCAATCAGTGTTTACTAAGGATTGATTCTAATTATCTGGTTGTGTAGATTGTGCAGGTTGATTATGAATATACCATAATTATTGAAAGCTTTATTTCAACACAGAGGTATAAATTAAGCATTGTATTCACGTTTAATATTCAATTAAAATTATTCAGGCGTCTTAATAAAAAGCCTTGATTGCAATTTTTTGCATTTTTATTGAATTTCTTGCTTTACTTTACAACGACCATGATCATTATTTGTATTATTATTATTATCTGAGGCGTGTAAAGGAAATATCTGATGAGGAGGAAAGTGTTATCCGTGGTCACATGACCTGCAGGCTGCAGCCAATCAGAGAGGAGCATTTTTCTTGTTTCAAAGTGCGTGTTCTCATATGCATCCTTAGGAAACGTGAAAATGTTTTTCTTTGGTGTCTGCAGTGTGTATAACATAAGTTTTTGTAATATAATTAGAACACAAGCATACAGTAGATACATAATAGTAGCGTAAAACCTGAATGTGCAAGCTATAATAAAAATATCTGATGAATATCACATTAGATGGAGCATGTGTGTGTACAATGTATAAATGAGTTTCTGTGTGTGTTTCAACTCCAGACATTTCGTAGATGTTGTTATATTTCAATAAAATACACCAAAACAAAATATTTCAGTCCCAAACTATTAAATGATACGAAATTATAATCTTTTAAAACTCATGTATGCAATATTATAACACAGTGAGGGGTGAGTCTCTTTTTTCCCAGTGTTATTGAACTACGCACAGAAAGTTCCGTTCCTGGGCACGTTTTTTTACAATTAGATTTTTCAAAAAGTTTTGAACACAATAGGATTGCGCAGCAAAAGAAGCGGAAAAAGGGAGGAAATTAACTCCATTCTAGCGTTTATTTTTAATATTTTTGATTATACATTTGAGTTCGTGTGAACGATCCAAGGCGTTTTCTCAACGGATGTTAATATTTCCTGCAGACTTGAATGCAACACAAGCAACACGTCACCTGATTGGACGGAGAATCACGGGACCTCAGCCGTCACGTGACTAGAGTTTCCTCATTCCAACATGGCTACCGCACCGGAGTGAGTCCCCGCTCTCCCTCTTATTTATGTTATTATTTTTATTATTTAATGTCGATAGGTTTGCGGAAGTGTACCGCTTTTGAAACTGTTCAAGATATATTTGTTTTTCCTCTCGATGTCCGTTATTCAAAATCAAAAATGTTGGGGTTTTCGGACCTGTCAGATGTTGATAAGGATGTATTCGGTTTTAGCTAAAACAAGTTCACTGACACTTTTATCATTAAAATGTAATTTTTGAATAAGGTAATTTTTGCTCCAAAAAATAATACGCTATACTTCCTTATATACACGTTGAAATAAAGAACCAAAATTTGTAAAGAAGAAAATACCTTGCTCGTCACTAATTTATGAATAAAACATATTCTTAATTCGTTGCTAAATCAAATAGTGACGCACCTCTGAGATGCTAATTTGCTTTTCTGCAAAAAACAATAATCAATAATATTATTTACAATCATTCCAAAGCAAGACGCTGCAGATTTTATCTTGTTGCAGTTTATTGCTTAAAACGTTAATCATAAATCAAATATGATTCAAGAGCGATCCTTTATGTTGCATTTTTTTTTGTCTACTTTATTTGCTGCCATAAATGCTTAATAAGGAAGCAAACCTGTTTAGCGCAGCAAAAATGTAAAAACACTTCTCAGAGGCCTCCAGTGTGGGAGCAGAGATCAGTTGGCGTATATGATGTTTAATCTGGGCTGATTGACAGCTGCGATAGCCTCGTCCAAAAAAAAAAGGACTTTTCTGTCACCGTGGTGACCGAAATGAAGTCCTTAAAGCACAGAAGAGGGATCGCAATGTAAAACGTGCCGTCACCATGGAGACAATAGTGACACCTGGTTGGTTTTCACACATTAACCGGAGTCCTCCTCGGCGCTGGCGGTTCTTTATCCCGCGGCGGCGGTGGGATTACTCCCCGTCCAATCCGGAGCAGCCTGAGACTTTGTCCCCGGGAACCAAAAGCCAAGTTCTCGGTGTGATACGGCTTCAAGGACATCCAACCCCGGGGAAGTGACTCCACACTTCAGTATCACACTGGAGTATTTCCGTCCTTTGACCCGCCATCTTATCTCTAAATTCAACCCAAAGCGCCGACGCCATCAATCCTCCCCCGGGGCTGTTTGTGGATCAGCCGCCGCCGCGCCGTCCAGGGCGCCGTTTGCCGTCTTATCAGATAATATTTACGATCCGTGGGGACTCGGGAGGCAGCGGCAGGTCTGATGGCGTCGAGCTTCGGTCCGCAGATCCAGGTCGGGAAAGGTTTGACCCCGAACGGTGGCGGACGGCGGTAGTACAACACCGCGTTGTTTATTTGTCTTAACGTGGAATTCTGCGTCTGTGCTTTCAGACCCGTCTACTGGCTGGGCAACGACACCCTCCGGGTGTCGGCCGCCCTCTTCGGCGACAACCGTCAGCGGCTGTGCCGGGCCCTGCAGGCGGCGGACGGCGTGGGCGCCAAGGCGGTGGTGGTGCTGCAGGGCGGCGAGCAGATGCAGCGTTACTGCACCGACACGGACGTCCTCTTCAGACAGGTGAAGGGGGAGGCGGCGGCAGAAGGTCACCGCCATCAGATGGATCTTCTGAAGGTTCCTCCGTAACGGGGAACGTTCTCACTGCTGCGCAGTAACCATAGCAACCCGCCGATTTGTGATACTCACGCGGAGATGAGGCCGTATTCGGAAGCTAATCCGCAGCAGAATCGAGAAGAACCGATTCTCCCGCTCAGAGAGGTGTGAGGATCCCGACACCTGCGTTCCCTCAAGGTGTTTCACAACGTCCTGGTTGGGTGAACGTTCCCATGTGAGGACGCCGGGTCACCCGAGGTGAAAGTGGAATCCGGTTGTTAGGAGCTCAGTTTGGTTAGCACTTATCAGAGATGAAGTTCACGCCCCCAAAAGCCAAATCAGTAGAAGTTTGTTTTCCAGCATCCCCTTGAATGTTAGCATGTGTGTTGCGCCGCCGAGCGGAAGCCCAGACACTCGATGGGCTTCTGCTCCTTCTGCTCCCCCTTCTTCACCGCGGTCCTCTCTCCTTCCTGCTGCAGGAGTCCTTCTTCCACTGGACCTTCGGCGTCACGGAGGCCGACTGCTTCGGAGCCCTGGAGGTGGACACGGGGAAATCCATCCTCTTCGTGCCAAAGCTGCCCGAGAGCTACGCCACCTGGATGGGAGAGTGAGTCACATGACCTGGAGGGGGGTTGGTTGTGTCGGAGGTCTTGGTCCAAACACCTCGGCATCTGGAGCTCATTGTGTAGGTGAAGCCAGATCCTCCCGGTGAGGGACAGCCAGGAGAAAAAGACTCCAGAGGGGAAGGTTAAAGTATAAAGAGCTACAGCTCCATGAAGTTCTGCTGTCTTCTTCATGATGTTCAGTTGACAGCTCCATGAAGCTCAGCTGACAGCTCCATGGTGTTGAGATGAAGTCTCCATGATGTTTAGTTGACATCTCCATGATCTCAGCCGACACCTCCTTGACACCCAGTATGCCGTTTCAATGATGAAACTCAGCTGACATCTCCATGACGTTGAGCTGAAATCTCCATGATGTCAGCTGACATCTCAGAGATGCTCAGTTGACATCTCCTTGACATTCAGTGTGCTATATCCATGAAGCTCGGCTGATATCTCCATAATACTGAGTTGACATCGCCATGATATAGGAGGTCTTTTTCAGCCTCCAAGCCTAGTAGGGTAGGAGAACATCTGGACATGTGGAAACAGATGTTCAGGGTTTGATGACTCTGGAACAGAGGATTGATTGCTCTGTTTGGAATCCGCCTGCAGGATCTACTCCAAAGAGCACTTCAAGCAGAAGTACGCCGTGGACATCGTGCACTACACCAACGAAGTGAGTGACGCCTCCACCTCCACCTCCACCTGCACCTTCACCCGGTCTTCACGGCAGATCCTCGGTGTTGGCAGATCCACAGAATTCACGGAATCACGATTGGTGTTTCTTTAAACCCATCAAAAACCTCAGTCGGACATCTCACACGACCGGCTGGAGATCCTCCTCGGATCCGATCGGCCGTTTGGTTGCGGGGAGGAGGCGGAGCTTTACCTGCTGTTTCCCCCCCCCAAAACACGTAGCGCCATTAAAATGATCACTTGTGATTCACCCATTAGCCGTTAGCCGCTAAGTAAGAGCGGGTTCCTGTACATCCGATGGCGCCGGCCTGCTAACGGGAGTTACGTTCCGAGGACCTCCCACGAAAAGTGAACTTCAGCGAAGTAGATACGTGATCATTTTACTGGTATTTACAGAAGTATTAACCCTGGATGAACCTCAGTCAACCTTCACCCTGCAGGCTTGTGCCTTGAGGGTGTTATTTTCTTCAGGAACATGGCTATAGGCGGTCGCTGCCTCTGCTTTTTTTTTCTTCTGTTTTTTCTGGATGGCCCGGCCATCAAGTTATAAAAGTGGACCGACCGAAACCCGACCGGCGTCCTGATCTTGCAGGGTTTTTGCGTCAGCGCTTCTCTTCCTCGCTTTCCTGCCTGGAAAACTTCATCATCTCAGCGACGTCCTCGAATGTCAACAGATCCGAATAAGAACAACTTTGTTTATCCCGAAGGACGTTGTTGTGCCAGAGTTTCAAGTAAAACGTAACAATAATAGATAATAGTAGGAAGGAGGGAGACTAAGAAATACAAATAAAAATATAAAGTGTCAAAGTTGAGGCTGTTAAGTGTTTTAAGGTCTTAAAAAGTACAAAGATTTGATTTGAATATTCCTTTGGAATGTCTGTTAAGCCATCGATGTCGTCAGGAGTCATGCCGGAGAAGACATTTTATTATATTTTTTACTGTTTTTTTTCTTCTTAGGCGAGAATACGGCTATTTCATCACGAAAAAAATGGTCAAACGCTGCAAAAAACACTAAAGAACAATAAATCACTAAAACCAAAATACAAAAAACAAATCCACCAAGTAGCGATGGTGCGAAACCCGAACCGCGAGTGGCTCCACTGCACTTTGCATTATTTTCGGGAGCTCCTTCGCTCCGCCGTTACCGCCGTCTCCTGGACGAATCCTCTGGTCTTCCGGTCGGTTCCAGGAGAAGCTTCTCCGAATCCACCTGAACACTGTTTCCCAAAGCGAACCAAGTGGACTGGCAGGCTAACTGTATGCCAGGAGGTCCAGCATCCGCCTGGCAGACCTTCTCAGCGTATCTGATTGATTATCTGCTTCCCGTCAGATCTCCGACATCCTGAAGAGCCTGAACCCGGCCGTCCTCCTGACGCTGGTACGTAGGAACACCTCCCTCCGGAATCAAACGCGTCTAATTACCGTAAAATAAGCCAATTTGATCGATGCGTAAATGGTCGATGTATCCGGATGTCAAATTTGTGGTCCGACGTCCAGATTTGGACTGGCGGAACCGTTCTTCTCGCGTTTTGAGCGTAAATCCCCTCGTTCTAAGAACGTGAGCGGTTGTTGTTTTTGTCGAAACTTGCGTCTTTGACATTTGGACCCACGGATGATAATTAATCCCGCTCTTGTTTCTTGTTTTGTTTGCGTTTCCCCTCCCCCTCCCGCAGCGAGGCCAGAACACGGATAGCGGGAGCGTCTGCCGGGAAGCCTCCTTTGAAGGAATTAGCAAGTGAGGTTTTAATTGGAGTCCATTTGCATGGCGAGCGCGCCGCGGAACAACCTCGGACGACGCCGCCGGTCCACCTGATTGTTTCATTACGTTCCTCCGCCTGTGTTTGCTTACGTCTGCTGCCTTTTGTCCTTCGCTTTGTTCCTCTTTCTCTTCAAACACTTTTTTTCCGAGCTTTCATCTTCTCCCCCCCCCCCCCCCCGACCCCAATCCAAACACAAAAAAAAAAAAGAATCTCATTCATTTCAAAGTTCACCAAGTGTGTGTTTGTTGTGATTCCCATTTCTTTGGCCCGACAGGTTCGAGGTGAACAACGCCCTCCTGCACCCAGTCATCGTGGAGTGGTGAGTCAGTGACCTGTTCGCTCATGTCGTCCACAAACCCGTCATGCTAAGCCGCTCTGTGTGGTAGCTAAGGCTAGTTAGCGTCCTGCTTTTGGTGTTCGTTGATCAGTGGGACCAAAATAGGAAGACTAGCATTCGCTATCAATATAGCGTCATCTGCAAAGAAGTGGATTATGTCACTGCGTTGCTCCTTTCCAAGCATCTCAATGAATCCCAATGTCTCCAAATGGGAAACTCTTCAGACTGTAAAAGATGTTTTTATTTTGGACTTCCTGCAGAGCAGAAGCGCTAGATTTATTTAGCCGCCGCCAGTGTTCACCTTAGATTTCAGGTGTCTGTGGACAACAAGTTGGGTGCATTGATTCTAAAGGGAACTCTGAACGGGTGTCGGATATGGATTTAGTACCAGCATACCGTTATTGACTTTAAGACCCGGGCTTGTGTTTGTTTGTATCTTTAACACCTGAAAGGACCTTCAGAGGCCTTGAACCAGCCTGATATTGGTTCCTCCACCGAGGGCACTCTGCGGTATGCTTTAACTGTTGAGTATACCTTTGCTACCCCTGAGAAACAGGAAGAGTTGGAGCTTGAAACCAACCATGTGAGGAACTTGTCCTCACATGTGGACTCCGGGAGGCGGCGTGTCAAGGAAACCTAATTTAAAGACCAATCACCGACTTAAAAACCCGACGTAGGCTCATCCGTGCGTCAGCCGCCGTTCTCCGCGTTAAGACGCCCCGATTGATGTCCTCTGAAACGAGCGAGAAGGTCCCTCAGGCACGTCTTCTGACGCCGCCTCCACTTCCTCCTCTGTTTTCATGCCCCAACCAGCTTCTCAGTTTGTTTCGGTTTCCATTTGTTAAGCACTGATTTGGGTTACCGTTGGTTACCGCTGTCTCTTAATGTGCCTCGATATGGCGCCGAGAACTCCGTAGTTCGGGTTCTCTTCGTCCGAAGTGCAGGTTCTGGAACCCCTGCAGAGAAGATTCAGAGCCGACCCGTTGCTTGAGGTGGAATCGAGTTTCCTCTTCCACGCGGTTTCAACTTCCTCTTATTTTCTTCCCCTTCTGTCCTCGCATGAGGACGCCACAGTTTGAGGTCTCACAGCAGGACCAGGATGGATCCGTCGCTACGGTAGCATTTATAAATTTGGGAACGAGTCAACCAATCATGGGCGACCCAACATTGGTTGAAATTCCCTCAGGTTAGCAGAACAAGAACTAAATATACCTAGAAAGGTATATAAAGTAGAAAAGTACGTCGATTGAAATTGAAACATCAGCATACCGAGACCCCAAGAACATCATCAGAAGGTCTCCAGATGACACCCTTGTAAAACAACTAGCGACCATAAACTCCCCGAAACGCGACTCAAACACGTTATCTTGGGTATGCTAACCATGTTTACAAGCGGCTCCTGAAGTCAGGGTTTAGCTCCCCGTTGAACCTCCTCACCCGTGGCTTCCTGTCGCCCCGCAGCCGCCTGATCAAGTCCGACATGGAGCTGGAGGTCTTGCGCTACACCAACAGGATTTCCAGCGAGGCCCATAAGATGGTGAGTGTCCATCCCTTCCACCCTCTGAGAAGAGCATTAAAATGAAACACCCTGGGTGTCCAAGGACCCCCTGCTTGTTAAAACCATGCTATAAACAGAGTAGATGGTATGGAGAAGCACCTGGTCCTTCTTCTGTCCACCATCATTTGTTGTAGTCCTAATGTCTGATCATAGTGTGATCCCTTGTTGTCCTCCCAGATCACCACTTTGCAACTCGATCTCCGTTTTGGGTTCTCCTCGGAGGGGAGCAATTAAAAACACATCTGCAAGAACTCCAGGGGTCGTAGGGGGTGGAGATCTTTATGCCTAATTGGTGTGAAGGCCTTCGTGGTGACTCTGGAGAAATGAGCTCCAGACCTTTTTTTTGGGGGGATTTCTCTTTGAGCCTGCATGTCAAAGGAGCCCTTCAGAACCGCAAGAACGTCAGAGAAGGTTCTGACAGAGGTTTACAGGTCCGTCAGGAACTCTGAGTGGATATTTAATAGGCAAGAAGATGGATTTATGGTCAGACAACGTAGTATTTTGTTATGTTTAGAGGAAATTTAGTGCCTCAGTTCATGAGAACCTCCTGAATTTGCAGAGTGGGTGGGAGTCCGTCCTCTCACCTCGCCTTCTTCATCCCTGCAGGTGATGAAGAGCGTCAGACCTGGGAAGAAGGAGTACGAGATGGAGAGGTGAGTCCCGTCGTCTCCGGAAGCAGAAGCTAACCGGAGGAACATCCTGCTTCTTCTCAGGCCTCCAAAGTGACACCAGAGAAACCCTGAACACCCACTTAGGAGTCAGGAAGTAGGAAAATAAGTAGATATAAATACTGTAAACAATGTCGATGTAAAGTGTCCGAAGAGCTGTGGGACAAAACCCCGGGCGTCACCTACTTCCTGTTTCCCCTGCAGCCTCTTCCAGCACTACTGCTACACCAAGGGCGGGATGCGCCACACCTCCTACACCTGCATCTGTGGGACGTGAGTTTCTTCACCGCCAGGAACCAAGCTGGATCCAGAGTTCGCAGGGAACGGCATGTCATTACGTTACATTACATTTGGCAGACGCTTTTATCCAAAGCGACTTACAATAGAGGACATAAGGACCAAAATACACTTGCAAATACAAGATGCACAGGAAATATACAGAACAGTAAGCTTGGGTTTTGTTTTTTTTGACAAAGACATACACAAACGTACACACACACACACACACACACTGCATAGCCTCACTTGCTGCCTAACCTGATCTGGGGCATCAGCGCAGTAAAAAGTCCTGAAAGAGAAAAGTTTTTACCTGTTTCTTGAAGGTTGAGAGAGATGATGCTAGTCTTGTTGCTTCTGGAAGTTTGTTCCACCACTGAGGTGGTAGAACTGAGAACAGTTTTGCCTGAGATCGCTTAGAGCAGTGGTTCTTAACCTTGTTGGAGGTACTGAACCCCACCTGTTTTACATGCGCATTCACCGAACCCTTCTTTATTGGATGGAGGATCGTTTCGTTGATGGGTACAAAGAACAGGCAGAGGAGCCTTTTCATGGAATCTGGCTCCCTTCACCTTGAATCCAGCAAGCGCTATGTTCTTGTAGCTCCCATCTCCATGCAGCTGAAGGAAGCCTTCCCTTAGTTTTGCCGGTGCCGGACTAGAATTGCTCATCTTGTCTTTGCAAATCATGCGGTTAGGACATCGATTCCAATCGCGTTCCGTCATACATGCGAATCCGTATTGTACGTGTTCTTCCGACCGCTTTCTTTTTTTGCCCGACATAATTAGTACGAAGGGATTAAAATATGAAGAAAGAAATCACATGACGTACCATCACGACAGTCACAAGTTACTACAACTGAGCGCGCCAAAATCCCTGCAGCACGGATAGGCTAAGCTATGTAGCGTGATCACCTGCGGCCAGTGATGTCATCACCAATGTGTGTCTTGACCTCCGCCGAACCCCTGGGGTTCCATCGAACCCAGGTTAAGAACCACTGGCTTAGAGCGAGCAAAAAGTACTGCTAGTAGGTTTGTATGTCGGCGCATTAGCGTTAGCAGCTCTAGGGCTACATGCTGCTACCGCAAGACCGGTAGTACCGCAGAAGAACGGTCTACAAGTTGTAGACCACCTTGTGGCCTGTTGTCTCAGCGAAGGCAACCTTTCCCGGCGAGCCGAGCCCTCGTCCCGGGAGGTGACGCCTGAGACGGTGAGTTCACGGTCCCTGTTTTTGAACCGTTCACCCGCAGGGGACACAACTCTTCCATCCTGCACTACGGACATGCGGGAGCCCCCAACGACAAGACCATCATGGATGGAGACATGTGGTGAGTGACTCGGCCCCCTCGGTTCGGGTCCACCAGCTACGAGGAGTGACCTTTCACCCCTTGTCCTGTAGCCTCTTCGACATGGGCGGGGAGTACTACTGCTACACCTCCGACATCACCTGCTCCTTCCCGGCCAACGGCAAGTTCACCCCCGACCAGCGGGCCATCTACGAGGCCGTCCTCAAGTCCTCCAGGGCCGTCATGGCCGCCATCAAACCAGGTAGGGGAAGGGGGCGACCCCAAAACCGTCCAGTGTGGGCGTCTGACCTTTGACCCCCGCGCCAGGCGTGAAGTGGACCGACATGCACCGCCTGGCCGACCGGGTCCACCTGGAGGAGCTGGTGAAGCTGGGGCTGCTGTACGGCGACGTGGACGAGATGATGAAGGTCCACCTGGGCTCCGTCTTCATGCCGCACGGCCTCGGACACCTGCTGGGCATCGACGTGCACGACGTGGGCGGGTACCCCGAGGTACGGGACTCTCTGGCTGTAATTACACTGTAATAACAATATCATCGAGTGTGACTTTACACTATAATAGTGTAATTACTATAAAACAATCAGTGTAAGTGTAATAACAATATATCATTGAATGCCGATACGATAATAGTGTAATAACACTGTAATAACAATATCATAGAGTGTGACATTTACACTATAATAGTGTAATTACTATAAAACAATCAGTGTAAGTGTAATAACAATATATCATCAAATGCCGATACGATAATAGTGTAATAACACTGTAATAACAATATCATAGAGTGTGACATTTATACTATAATAGTGTAATAACTATAAAACGGTTAATATTAATGTAATAACAATATATCGTGTAATGCCGATACGATAACAGTGTAATAACTATAAAATATCCTAACAACTAGTGCAATAACAATATCATAGAGTGTGACATTTATACTATAATAGTGTAATAACTGACACACAATCAATATCAATAACAATATATCATGTAATGCCGATACTATTATAGTGTAATTATTGTAAAATAGTAATATAGTAAAACTATGAAAGTGTATTAGCAAGATGACATAGTACAGCATTGATCTTATAATAGTGTAATAACAGTGTATTAACTGTAAAATAGCCTAACAACCAGTGTAATAACAATATCATAGTGTGACATTTATACTATAATAGTGTAATAACTATAAAACAATCAATATTAGTGTGAGAACAATATATCATGTAATGTCAATGCGATAACAGTGTAATAACTGTAGAATAGCAGTACAGTGAGACTATAAAAGTGTATTAGCAAGATGATATAGTATAAAATCTAAACTATAATAGTGTAATAACAGTGTAATACAATCAAATAATCAATAACATTGTAATAACAATATGATATCATGTAATGCTGATACTATAATATATAATACTGTAAAATATCAATACAACCAGACAATAACGGTGTAATAACAATATGATATAGTGTAACAGCTATACTATAATAGCAATGCCTGTCCTATAACAGTGTAATAACTATAAATATTAAAAAAACTAGACAATAACTGTGTAATAACAATATACTATTGTGTTACATATGCTGTAATAGTGTAATAACAGCGTAATAACAGTATAATATTGTGTTACACATGCTGTAATAGTGTAATAACAGCGTTATTTCTAGCAGGAAATTATGTTAAATTCAGCTTGAAATGTTAAGATTTCGGCTCAAAATTGTGCCGTCGTCGCCTTTAAACCTGCAAATGTACGATGATTGTGTCAAATTTAGCTCAATATAAACGCTGCTGCCTCCGACTGACAAAAGGAAAGATCCAGAAAAACAGTTTTCGGTGGAAAAACATGAAGGAATAAACACATAAACAGAAAATTATAATTAAATAGAAGATTATCAAAATTATTTATCAAAAAATGATTTAACAATAAAATCAAGATTCACTAAAAATTCACAAAGTAAAAGTCCAGATATTCTGCACAAAATGTTCCTAAAATAAAATTTTCTTCCTACAAAAATGTGTTAAAAATTTAACGTCAGCAGGTAAAAATTGTAAATTATATTTCAAAAGGAGCAAGAAATTATTTTAATTTGTGTTACTTTAAAATCACAGAAAATAAACAAGAATCAACTCCAAACTAACGTTCTTTGAATGACTGGAAACTTCTGCCAGAAATTCCTCTGATTATCATCACACACACACACACACACACACACACACACACTTCTGCTCTTCATTACACTCATTGACAAACACACACACACCTCTGATCATCACACACACACACACACACACACCAACACTTCTGCTCTTCATGGCACACGCACACACCTTCAAACACACACACACACATACACACACACACACCTCTGCTCTTCATCACAAACGTACACATTAACATCTGTACTCTTCATTACACTCATTCACAAAGACACACACACACACACACACACACACACACCTCTAGGTTTCATTGCACTTACATGTGGTGACACACCAACATCTCTGCTCTTCATCACACACACAAAACACACACACACACACACACACACAAACACTTCTGCTCTTCATTACACACACGCACACATACACACAAACACCTCTGCTCTTCATCACACACACACAAACACACACACACACACAAACACACTTCCACACCAATACTTATGCTCTTCATCACATACACACACTTTTGACCTTCTCACACACACACACACTTCTGATCCTCATCACATTCACAAATCTTGTGTGTGTGTGTGTGTGTGTGTGTGTGTGTGTGTGTGTGTGTGTGTGTTGTGTGTGTGCGTGTGTGTGTGTGTGTGCGTGTGTGTGCGTATGTGTGTGCGTGTGTGTGTCTGTATCTGTGCGTGTGTGTGTGTGTGTGTGTGTGTGCATGTGTGTGCGTGTGTGTGTGTGTGTGTGTGTGTGTGTGCATGTGTGTGTCTGTATCTGTGTGTGTGCATGTGTGTGCGTGTGTGTGTGTGTGTGTGTGTGTGTGTGCATGTGTGTGTCTGTATCTGTGTGTGTGCATGTGTGTGTGTGTGTGTGCGTGCATGTGTGTGTGTTTGTGTGTGTGTGCGTATGTGTGTGCATGTGTGTGTCTGTATCTGTGCGTGTGTGTGTGTGTGTGTGTGTGTGTTCCAGGGTGTGTGTCGTGTGGACGAGCCTGGTCTGCGCAGCCTCAGGATGGGCCGTGTGGTGCAGGAGCGGATGGTCCTGACGGTGGAGCCGGGCATCTACTTCGTGGGCCACCTGCTGCAGGAGGCTCTGTCCGACCCGCCGCGCTCCGGCTTCATCCGCCGCGACGTCCTGCGCCGCTTCCGGGGCTTCGGAGGGGTTGGTCCTCGGGTCGCTTCGAAACGTCCGCCGTCGGCGCCGCCGCCGCCCTCTGACCGCGCGCCCCTCGCCCCCCCGCAGGTTCGCATCGAGGACGACGTCGCCGTGACGGCGGACGGCGTCGAGCTCCTGACCTGCGTGCCGAGGACCGTGGACGAGATCGAGGCCTTCATGGGCGCCGACGACGACGGGAAAACCTTCGGCCTCGGCTGAACCGCCGCCGGGGACGACGGCCGCCTCCCGCTTCTCGATCCGACGCCGGGAATCAGGAACGTCCGATCGGAAGGGAATCGGACGCGATTATTGATTATCGATCACCGACGCCTCTGGAAAACGTTCTTTTTTCTACCGCTGCTTTTGGCAACATTAATTTACAATCAAAAAATCCAAAGCCGTGTCATTAAATATGATTTTGTGGACGATTTTTTTCTTTTCATTTTCAATTTTATTTATTGTTGTTAATTTTTAGTTTAATATTTAATTTAAATTGCAAATAACTCAGCAAAAAAGCATTTCATGATGAAACCAAGACATTTTTTTAAATCAGTATTTTTTTAATGCTCAATATATATATATTCTTTTTAATATATATATATAATTTCCTTTTTTTCATGTTTTTGATTTATGAAAAAAAAGCTTTCTGTCATTTGTGATTTTTCTTGCATAAATATTCTATAATCTTGAAAACCTCAATGGTGCAGTTGCGGCCAGCGGCCACTAGGGGGCGCCCTAGCGCTAGACTGGCGCGCCAGCGTCTGCTTTTCATTCGTTTTCATTTTTCATTTTTTCAGCAGCTAAAACCTGATTATTGCGGATTTGATCATTTCTGTTTCAACACGAAAGATCTACAAGAAAAAATGAAAATCTGATAATTTTATAAATATGAAATATCAATCTTGAATGTATGAAAAATGAAGAAACTTAAATGCAAACAAACTATTACATTCAATCATGAAAATATTTTTGTCATATTGTAATAATCACAGAAAAAAAGGGAAAAATTCGATTTTATTATTTGTTTATTTAGATTTTTTTATATGATCTATTTTAGTTTTAAAAACTAAAAATTGAAATATTAAAAAAACAAAGCTAACAAACAAAATATGAAATGTAGAGTCGATAAAATAAAAATAAATATTATAATGGCGAAAAGGAATAAAACAACAGCCCAAAAGTTTAATCTACTCGGTGAAAATAAAAGAAACTGGAGGAAAATGAAGCTGCGAACAAATCATCCATAAATAAATCAACGACCATAAAAACACATGAAAGAAAAACAAAATAAACTGACGACATCGTGAACACAGAGAATCAACAGAAGCTGTCGGTTCTGCAGTCGGAGAACCAACACATGGACGGAGAACCGGAGAACCCCAGACTTGGTTCTTGTCTTGGTTCTGCAGACCTTCACGCGGTCAGCGTGGAGTAGCGTACCAGTTGCTTCAAGTCCAGCAAACACCTGTGAACATCTTTATTTTCATGCCATATGATAATACATATAAATCTATTCCCTGGCACCTCCGCCTAAGAATTTATTTTGTTTGAACCAAATAAATTTCAGTGGATTTTTTAAAATGTATTAATTGATTTATTTTATTTTTACGACTTAATATTATTTTTTCAATTTTTTTTATTTGTAATCTGGGTTTGTTCATCTGTGGTGAGATCAGTGTGTAAGTGTCGGGTCTCTGACTAGAGAATCTGGACTTTGGCTTGGATTCAGATTACAGAACTTTTTTTTTTTTTTTCACCATTTTTATTGACAAGTTAAAAAAAAAACAAAATGACTTAATTATATTAATCTCAGTTTCTCCCACTTCTTGTATTTTTTTAAATCTAATTTAATCTGAAATTTTAATCCAAAAACATGCAGGGGCGGCTCTGCCTGCAGCTGATGACCTGATCATTAAAAGAAATATTAAAAAATAAAATAAACCCACTGCAGGGGCTATGGACCCCAAAAGGCAAAACATATATAGTAATTAATATAATATGTATTTTTTGCCTTTTGGGGGCTATATAATCTGTATATATGTGTATATTTATATATACACATCTATGTATGTATATATACATACATATGTAGGCATATTTGTGTGTGTGTGTATATATATGTATGTGCATATATGTATACACACACGTATTGGCATATGTATACAGGACTGTCTCAGAAAATTAGAATATTGTGATAAAGTTCTTAATCTGTAATGCAATTACAAAAACAAAAATTTCACACATTCTGGATTAATTAAAAATCAACTGAAATATTGCAAGCCTTTTAATTATTTTAACATTGCTGATTATGGCTTACATCTTAAGAAAACTCAAAAATCCTATCTCAAAATATTAGAATACCATGAAAAAGTAATTTTTGTTTTTTTAATTGCATTACAACAGGTTAACTTTATCACAATATTCTAACTTTCTGAGACAGTCCTGTATATATATACATATATATGAATGTATATATATATATTTATATATATATATATGTATTACAAATAAAGATATATATCAGTCATATATATATATGTATGTGTGTGTGTGTGTATATATATATATATATATATATATATATATATATATATAGTCACACGTTTTTAGTTTTTATATATATATATATATATATATATATATATATTGCCTTTTGGGGCCCATATAATCTGCATATGTACACATATGTATATGTATACATATATATTTGTGTACATATATACTGCTCCAAAAAATAAAGGGAACACTTGAACAACACAATGTAACTCCAAGTCAATCCCACTTGTGTGAAATCATAGTGTCCACTCAGGAAGCAACACAGATTCATTTGGACTTGTTTTAAGGACATTACATCAAAGTTGGATCAGCCTGGAGTTTGTTTTTACACTTTAATTTGGAGTGTGATTCCTAATCCAGACCTCCATGGGTTGATACAATTGATTTCCATGGATCATTTTTGTGTGATTTTGTTGTCAGCACATTCAACTGTGTAAAGAGCAAAGTATTTCATAAGAATATTTCATTCGTTTAGATCTAGGATGTGTTTTTTAAGTGTTCCCTTTATTTTTTTGAGCAGTGTATATACACACCCATTACATATACATACAAATGTATGCATACAAATATATAGATATGTACAGCATACACCCTGCAGGTGTATATGTGTATAAATATATACTTTATGTATGCATACATATATGCATATGTATATACATGTCTGAATATATGTATACATATATATAGTATATGTGTCTATATGAATGTGTATATACATATATATATATATATACACATACATATATATACATATATATACAGACATATATATATATATCAATTATACATATATATATATGAGTTTTTAAACTTTTTTTAATGTAATTATTTTAAACTGCAGCCAGGCTGAGCCGTGGGGAGGATGCGAGGGTTGGTGTTTTGGCGGAGGCGCCTCTCTTCACTCCCACCTGGTGATGGATCTTTGGCCAACAAAGTGTTACCGAGGTGACGGCGTGCGGAGCGGCGTGGGCCGGGAGAAATGTCTAATCTGAGTCAGATTACTGGATTTGGGGGGGTTGCGGCTCCAGTTTATGCAGCGGAGCGTCAGCTGCCTCCTCCGTGCACGTGACCCGGTTAAAACCCATCATTGGTCAGTTCAGTCCACTCACTGGTTTCTTGTGTCCAAGCAGCTGGCGAGGGCCACGTCTACCCGTCCGTCCAACATGTGAGAAACCAAAAAGTCTGTTGGGGCGGGAGGCGGCCCTCAGGGGCGGGGGGACCCCTGAAAAGGGACCCTGTAGGTGGGAAACAGGAAGGGAAGTGGGGTGACATTGGGGAGGCCCTGCTGGGGCCCTGCTGGGGCCCTGGACCCCAGACAATATAGGCCTCAGGAGGTGGCACCCCAAAGGGGATACTTGGAAGTGAGAGCCCTGAATGGGAGCCGGGGGTCAGCAAGGGTGGCAGAAGGGACTCTGGGGGTGGAACCCCTGAAATCGTCCCCGTGGGTGGGAAACAGTGAGGGCAATGGAGGAACTCCGATGGCGGGACACCAGAAGGACCCTTGAGGTGGGTTCCTGGAGTTGGGGCCCTGCAGGTGGACCCCTGGAGGGCCCCCTGGGGCTGCTATCTGTGGCCCCACTGGCCTAAGGGTCTGCGGGCAACTCTGGAGCAAGAGACACAGCAGGCAGTCTTGTAGTAATCGTAGACGCAGAGACGGGCCTGGACCACCACGTTACAGTTGAAGTGATGGTCCTTGCAGGTCACGTCTGAAAAACAACCGGAGAGTAACCCTGTCAGTTGGCTTGGGTACACAGTAGTACTCAAACTACTACAAACTCTAGGACCGGTACTTTCAGATGAGGAACTCCGGTCCACCAACCCTGGATTCAATCTCCTTTAAGGTCCTCATATGAGGACATGAGATCTTCAGCTGATGCGTCATTCTACTTCGATGTAGATTGTGATCCAGCCTTGAGGTAGAAGATCTACAGATACTGCATGTTACCGCTGGAGTACTGTGTATTACCCCAGTGCAGAACTGCATGTGATTCCTGTTTGGTACTGTGCGGTACACCAGTGCTGTACTGCAGGTGATACCCGGACAGTATTGTGTGGTACTCCCATGAAGTACTGCATGTCATTCCTGTGCAGTTCTGTGTGTTCCATTGGTGGAGTACTGCAAGTTATTCCTATGTAGTACTGTTTGTACCTCTTGCGAGGTGCTGTGTGGTAAATCTCTGCTGTAATGTGTAGTTACAGCAATGTGGTACTCCTGTAGAGTGTGGTACTCCTGTAGAGTGTGGTACTCCTGTAGAGTGTGGTACTACTGTAGAGTGTGGTACTCCTGTACAGTGAGGTACTCCTGTAGAGTGTGGTACTCCTGTAGAGTGTGGTACTACTGTACAGTGAGGTACTCCTGTACAGAAAAACATGCTGCCCCTCTGCAGAACCACATGTTACTCCTTTACGGTACTGCATGGTACCCCGGTACACTACTGTGTGGTACTCTCGTGCAGTACTTCCTAGGATTCCTGTCTCATAGTACTCACCCAGCTGTGGTACGCAGGGGTCGGGGTTGCAGTCCTCTCTTTCGGCAGGTTTGAGCACCTCCTCGCAGTCGGAGCTGGACAGCATGTTGTCGGACAGGCAGCGAACTTCCCGTACCCTAAAGCCTCCCTCGCAGGTTTTGGAGCACTGGGAGGAGGAGCAAAAATCCGACAACTTTACAACATTGTCCGCTGATGGTTCACAAAAACACAGTTTATCTTGTTTTGTTTTTTTCTTGAGATTTTCCCACAAGACAACTATTCTTAGAAAGGGCGTCTTTAGAATTGTAGGGTGTCGAGTCTGAATTCTGAGATTTCAACTCAGAATCTGGAGAAAAGAAAGTCTGGCTTCAACCTGTGGAGCTCAAAATTCCAAGAAAACAACATTTTCAGGGTCTCACCGCGCTCCAGTCAGTGTGGTACCACTTGGCCCCGCAGGCCTTCAGGTTGCAGGTCTGCTGGCCCAGCGGCTTCTCCAGCGACGAGCACTCGTACTGGGGCACGACGGTGAAGCCGTCGTCCGACCGCAACAAGCACACCACCGCCCTCTGCTGGCTGCCGGCGCCGCACTCCGTGGAGCACTGGCGCCCAAACAAGCACATGGTGAGTTGCGAGCGAGTTCGGCAACTCGGAGACTCGCGGGTGCGCCTTCATACCTGGCTCCAGGGGCCGGTGAACCACTCCATGCGGTTGTCGCAAGGGCCGTTGTTGCAAACCTGGGTGTCCTTGGGCCTCTCGTTGCCGCAGCCCTCCAAGGGGAGGCTGCTGATGTGATTGGTCAAGCACAGGACGCCCCGGGTCCGGACGCCCATCCCGCACTCTGCCGAACACTAGGACACACAACGGGTACGTCTCAAGGTTGCCAATTTATTCAATATTTAATAGTTGAATTATATTCCATCCGTTTCGCCGTCAGACTTGTTGACTTTGTCTCTCTGATTGTGATGTTTATTTTGGGACGGGAAAGTGGAATCTGAGGACCTTTGTATGTCCGGGCCAACAAAAATAAAAGCCTCTTTTTTATTTTGACAAAAAAAAAAGTTCCAAATAGTTATTTAATTTCTGGGATGTAACATTGGGATGTTTCCGTTCATCGCGCGCCGGACTGTCACGTCTCCGGGTTTCAGTTACCAACGGGATTCAGGACATAAAACGCACCACTTGCCCATTTGTATCATATTAGTTTTGTACTGCATTGCACTAAATTGTACTGTATATGTTTTGCACCGTATCATATCTTTATCTTGTATTGCACTTGAATTGTTTTCAGTTGATGTTCCCAATTGTTTTGAACTACTTCCCAGATTTTATCTTGAAAAGAAGAACCTGGTTAGCTTGTCTAGAAGCTGTATCTTCTCACCTGTTGGCCCCAGGGAGTGTAGAACCAGCTCTTGGCGCAGGGTCCCATGTCGCAGTTCTCCACGTCCAGGGGCCGCAGGTTCATGTTGCACTCCTCGTCAGGAACAAAGTCGCCCACGTTGCTAACGCAGCGGACCTCCCGCGACCTTTGACCCAGGCCGCACGGCACCGAGCACTGCGGGGGGACACTACGGTTTGTCACTTCCGGTTTCCATTTGAGCGCCTTCGGCCTCGACCCTTCGCCCCGAGCCGATCGCTCACCGGTGTCCAATCGGTGCGGGTCTGCCACTCGCTGCAGATCTTCAGCTGGCAGGTGATGGCGGTTTCGGGACGCTCCAGGTGGTGGCAGCGGCTGGTGTGCACGTTGTGGGTATGGTTGGCGTAAACCTGGCGGCACAGGACCTGCCGGTGCTGCATCCCCAGGCCGCACGTTTTACTGCACTCCGACCACTCCCCGATATCCCAGCTGCCCCACGGGGAACCGAGAGACGGGCGGGGTTCATTCGCAGCCGATACGGAGAAACCAAACATCAAGAATACAGTGCTCGCTTGGTCTGATTATTTCTTACGCCAACGGTTTAGTATCTGTGAAGTACTGCAAGAACTCTGGTGCAGACTTTTGGGAAAGGAGGGCTCGGTACTCCAACAGATAGATTGCTGAGCACGTATGTAAACTCTTCACCAAAACTTTGGAAACATTACTTCGGTTACCCATTTCTCCCTTTTAGTAACGCAGATCGGTGTAAGTGATATACCTTTGGCAATCCTGATTGGTCAGCTTTCCAACAGGGTATGACTTGTAAAGGTGGCGCCTCCACGGAGGGAGCAAATCAACTAAAAGCGATGGCGGCGCCCCCGACGAGAAGTCGCCACCGAAGGGGATCTCAATGGAGCAAGGTATTAGATGGAGTTTCTGGAACCAATGGCCATCCCATAACTCCAGATGGAATCCCGTCCCAAAGGGAGATAATGCTCTCCGGCATCTCAGCCAATGGAACCATGAGTCAAGACTTCGACCAATTGGCCACGCTCGCAATGATCCAATTGGTTGGGGTTGCACGGGATGCCCAGGAGGCGGAGGTGCCCTTTGGTAACTAATACTTACTCCAGTGAAACACCATCCTTACAAGTCGTTCCAAAGGTGACCAATCAGGCGCCCCATTCCACAAAACGCAATTGATTTAATGAAAGACCCAAATCATGTTTCTGGGATGGGAATATTTTCATACGTAAAGAGCAGCAACTCACAAAGCAGGGCAGGGATCCAGGCTACACGCCTCCTCCTGCGGCGGCGGTTTGCTGCCGCTGTCACACAAAGCATCCGACACCTGGAGCTGAGTTTGGCGGTGGACGCAGTGGAAGGACGAGCGCCGAACACCTGAGGTCGCCGAAGCACAGGCAGAATATATCCATGAAGCGAAGTCGAGATGGGCGATCTTGCACCTTCTTTCATTGTGCGGACGCGAGGAGAACGTCGAGGCTCCAGGGACCTTCTCACTTTGGGCCTATTTGGGAAGTAGCTTAATTTCAAAAATGTAAGTCGTCACCTTTGCCGCAGGTGGCGCTGCACTCCGAGGCCCCGCCCAGCCTCCAGTTGTGCTCCTGCTCCCGTTTGGGTAACGATGCTTCATTCACCCTGTTGTTTTCCACGTGGGGGGTTTGAGGTCCGCCGTCGGACCCCCCCGAGTCCAGGTGGTTCCCTGAGATCGGGGGGAAGGAGGAAGAAGGAGGGGGGGTTTGATTGACGGGGAGAAAAAAAAAAAGAAAGATGGGGAAGTGGGCGGGACTTACTCACCGTCCTGCTCAGGGATTGGTTGCTGCGGTTCGGACGGTTTCTCTACGGGGACGATGTACTGATAGTGGACGCCGGGGTTGGGCTGCTGGAAGATCACCTGGAGAGGGCGGAGAAGGGGAACAAGACCATTTGGGTGATCACATGACCACTGCGGCCAATCACAAGCAGGGCTGGGGACCTTCTTTCATTACTAATACTACGATTACTTCTACTTATTCTAAGTCTTTTCCTTTGGGCTTTTCCCTTCAGGGTCTCCACAGTGAATCCACCTTTTCCATCTCACCCTATTCTCTGGATCCTCCTCAGTCATCACTTTCTCTCGGTCATACATGTCCTGCACCCCTGTGACAAACTCTTCTTTTCCTTCGGGCTTTCTCTTCAGGAGTCTCCACAGCAAATCCACCTTCTCCATCTCACCCTATTCTCTGGATCCTCCTCAGTCATCACTTTCTCTCGGTCATACATGTCCTGCACCCCTGTGACAAATTCTTCGTTTCCTTTGGGCTTTTACCTTCAGGAGTCGCCACAGCGAGTCAACTTTCTCCATCTAACCCTATCCTCTGGATCCTCCTCTCTCACACCAACTACCTTCACATCCTCTCTCAGGACCTCCATCCATCTTCTCTTTGGTCTTCTTCTAGACCTCCAATTCCAGCATCCATCTATCAATATATCCACTCTCCCTCCTCTGTCCAAGACCCAACCATCTCTGACCTTCTGATGGACTCATTCCTGATCCCATCCATCCTGGTCACAAGCGGATTTTTGATCATTAAATATATATAAAAAGTATTATATGGATTATTGACTATATTTGGCTTTTCATTTATAAGGATAATATAACACAACTAGATTTTTCATAAAATATATATTTTATTTTATTCTTTCACTACAAAAACTGCTACAACAACCACAACAAAATTATATAAATTATAATTATGATTATTATTAATAATACTATGATACAAATACCACCTTTAATAAAATATATATCAAATTGACTTCTTTCACTATTACCACCATTACTACGACTACTATTACTACTAATAATGATAATTATGATGTTCATTGTAATATTATTAAGACACAAAAAACACGCTATTGATCATTAAATAAGAATTATACCTATAATATTAACTGCAAACTATTAATTTATAAAGAATATAACACAACAACCAGATTTTTAATTAGAAGTTATACATTATATTTGTTTCTTTCACTACTACCACAGCTACTAATAAAAATTATGGTGCTATGAAACAAAAACTGATTTTTGATATTTAAATATATATGTATATCTATTAAATGACGACAGACAGATTTTTAAGGAATAAACATGTATGATACTCTCATTCTCCTTATTATTATTATGATAATTGCAATTAATATTATTGTTATTATTGTTAAGAAATACCCTGAAAATAACCAAAAAATAGAAAGAGAGATGGGAATTATTATAATAATAACAATAACAACAATAATAATAATAACAATAATAATAATAATAATAATAATAATAATGATGATTTTTATTACTGTAATTACTATTTAGAAATAGCCTGAAAGTAATCAAGAAAAATATAGAGATCGGGGGATAATAATATTAATAATAACAATAATAATAATTATTATTATTATCATTATTTTTTATTACGGTTATAACTGTTAAAAAATTGCCTGAAAATAATTAAGAAAAATTTAGAGCTGGGAATAATAATGATAATAATTTCGACAATAATAATAATAATTATAATAATAGTAGTAGTAACAATAATAATGATGATTATAATGATTTTTATTGCTTTTTTAGGGTTAAAAAATTTGCCTGAAAATAATCAAGAAAAATATAAAGAGCTGGGAATAATAATGAAATTAATAATTATTATTATGATTAGTATCAAAGAAATAGCGTGAAATAAACAAGAAATATGGAGAGAGCTGGGAATTATAATAATGATAATAATAACAATAATAATAATAATAATAAAAATAATGATTTTTATTACCGTTATTACTGCTTTTACTGTTAATAAATAGCCTGAAAGTAATCAAGAAAAATATAGAATAAGAATAAGAATAAATATAAAATAAGAATAAGAATAAGAATAAGAATAAGAATGATGATTTTTATAACTGTTATTACTGTTAAAAATATAGAGAACGGGTAATAATAATAACAATAATAATAATAATAATAATAATAATAATAACAGTAATAATAATGTTGATGATGATTTTTATTACTGTTATTACTGTTAAGAAATAGCCTGAAAATTAACAAGAAATAATGAAAAAAATCTGTTTACAAAAATGATCAAAGAAAAAAAAAAAAAATTATTATTATTATGCCCTCTATTATTAGACTCTATTATGCCCATCTCTATATTTTTTATTTAAGACAATAATCAATTTGTGATTGGACGCGGCGCCGCCACTCACGTAGACCTCCAGGACCTCATTGGTCGGGCCGTCGGCGAGGAAGGACTCCCCGGCGGTGCTCCTGATCTCGTTGGGCCGGCGGTAGATGAAGGAGGTCCCGCCGCCCTCGTACCTGCCGGGCCGGTCGATGGCCCAGTTCCCGTTGATGATGGATCGACCCGATCGGCTGCGGAGCGCTGACACACACACACACACACACACACACAGCCGACAAACCACAAGGTCACCACAGGGTCGAAACCAGACCGCGCTCTCGCAAACACCGTCTGTTTTCAAGTTAGGAAATCCACAAGGACTGAACTCTCCCAGCCCGCCTCGGATCCATGGATTAAGCACAAGAGGCCATTAGAAAGGCATTACAAGTGTAACGTAAGACGGCCTTGTAAAACAGTGTTTGGACGAAGGAAAAGAATAAAAGGCACGTTTGAGAAGCTCGGAGGCAACGGGGGGATTGGGTAAAGGTGGGGGGTGTGCTGGAAAAATTGAGCAAAAAATATATATCATATGGGAGGCGACGGGATCTGTTTCCATAAACACTCGATCTGGATGGTTCCTGAATCGCCCCGGGGAAAGGATTCGAATCTTTCGGACCCGAATTGAATCTTCTGAGTCTGCCGTGTAAGTGCATTAGGCGAGTTGGCGGACTGACCGGAAAAAATTGCGGCGTCAGGTGATTCGGTTGAATCGGTTAAGGCTCAATTTAGCGGGCAAACCAGAAAAAAATAGAGGATTCGGTTGATTCGGTGAATCGGTTCAGACTGAAATTGGTGTTTTTACTTAGGAAATAAACAGCACACTCAGGTGATTCAGTTGATTCGGTACCGACTCAAGTAAGTGGAAAGACTGGGAAAAATAGGGGACTCAGTTGATTCGGTGAATTGGTTCAGACTCTACTTAGCAGACATACCGGAAAAAAATAGGGGACTCGGTTGATTCGGTGAATCAGTTCAGATTCTACCTAACTGACAAACCAGAAATAGTAGGAGAGTCAGTTGATTTGGTGAATTGGTTCAGACTCAAATTGGTGTTTTTACCTGGGAAACAAACAGCACACTCAGGGGATTCAGTTGATTCAGTACAGACTCATCGAGTGGAAAGACTGGAAAAAATAGGGGACTCGGTTGATTCAGTGAATCCGTTCAGATTCTACTTGACTGACAAACCAGAAATAGTAGGGGAGTCAGTTGATTTGGTGAATTGGTTCCGACTCAAATTGGCAGATTCACCAAGAAAAAAAAGCACAGTCAGGTGATTCAGTTGAATCTCATGCTAAAGATGGTAAAGTCACCGAAAAAAGTCGCGGACTCAGGTGATTCAGTTGATTTGGTACAGACTCAAGTAAGTGGACAGACCGGAAAAAATAGAGGACTCAGTTGATTCGCTGAATCGGTTTAGACTCTACTCAGCAGATAAACCGAAAAAAAATAGCGGACTCGGTTGATTTGGTGAATCATTAAGACTCAAATTGGTGGATTTACCTGGAAAAATAAACAGCACACTCAGGTGATTCAGATGAATCTCAGACTAAAGTTGGCAAAATCAGTGCAAAAAAATGCGGACTCAGGTGATTCAGTTGATTTGGTTCAGACTCAAGTAAGTGGACGAACTGGAAACAATAGAGGACTCAGTTGATTCAGCGAGTCGGGTCAGATTCAAGTCAGCGGATTTGATTCAGATGATTCGATTGAATCAGTTCACAGACTTAAGTAAGTTGATTCAGTGGGAACACAGTGAACTCAGATGATTCGGTGGATTCAGTTCACAGGCATAATTAAATGGACTCAGTGGGGAACAACACAGCAGTTTCAGATGATTCAGTTGAATCAGCTCATAGATTCCACTTTGCGGATTCACCGCAGATTCAGATGATTCGGTTGAATCGGTTCACAGACGTGAGTCATCGGACTCAACGAAACAAAAGAGCCGACTCAAATGATTCGTTCTAGACTCAAGCTATCAGACGCAAGGAAAACAAAAACGGCGACTCAGATGAGTCGGTTAGCAGACTTCACTCCGGTTAGCGAATCCAAGTAATAAGCTGAATTTTAAAAATAAACAAACGGTTAAAGAGTCTGGCATTCGTAACGTGAACGACATATCAAATGATGATGATGATGATGATTACTCTGCTGCGCCACCATCGGTGTGTGTGACTGTGTGTGTGTGAAGGTGCTGAAACGTTATATAATTGAAGACTCCAAGCCAAGACGGCTTCCAACACACACTCCAGAATTTCACGCAGAATTTAAGACACACAAAAAAAAAACAACTAACACTTCCTGCAAAAAAGTGCTCCCACTCTGGTAATTTATCCTCACTTTTTTTTTTTTTTTTTTTTTTTTTTTTAAACTTCCTCTCACGATTCCTCCCTGCATGTGTGTGTGTTTAACGAATAGGTGAAATTCCTCTCCTTAATTAAAAAGGACGGCGAGGCTGGCGGGTTCAGATTCTCTAATGAAAGCATGTTTATGTACTTTCCTCCAGGGAAGTGGCCTTTGGAGGTGGAGCGGGGGGGCTGAGGGGGGGGTTATCATGGCGGTTGGGGGTTCGGGGGTCGCGGGGGTCGCGGGGGGGTGGGGAGGGGGGGGTCTTTCTCATTAAACAATGTCTGACATTCCACCGGTCGCCTCTGAAAACAAGCCCCGAACCGCTGAACCTCCGGGGGAGACACCAATTATCTGTGTCGCGTGTTTGACTGGAAGGAATCCGTCACGCCGCCGCGCCACTTAATCTGCCTCTCGATCAGACAAATCTGATTAATCTGACAAGCTGCTGCCGGAGGAAGAGGAGGAGGAGGAGGAGGACCGGGTGCTACAGCGCCCCCTAGTGGCAGGGAGTTGCAAAGACAACAAACAAAAAAAAACCTGGGTGGTACATCGAGTCGTTTCACATTAGCGAAGTCGTGTGAATTAAATCTATAAACATTTATATGTTAGAAAACGTGTTATTAAAGTGTGGGGACGGGAAGGCTCTGGAAATAGCGGGCCAAAAAAATATCTTGTTTGGGTTCCTGGGTAAAAGATTCGAATCTTTGTACTGAATCGAATCTTTTGAGTCCTCTAGCCAGTTTGTGGACGAACCGGGGGAAAAAAGCAGACTCAGGTGATTTGGTTGAATCGGTTCAGATTCAAATTGGCAGATTCGCCTGGAAAAAGACAGCACGCTCAAGTGATTCAGTTGGATGTCAGAATAAAGTAAGCGGATTCACTGGACAAAAATAGCGGACTCAGGTGATTTGGTTGAATCGGTTCGGACTCTAGTTAGCGGACAAACTGGAAAAAATTGAGGACTCGAATCGTTTCTGACTCAAATACACCGATTTACCTGGAAAAAACAGCACGCTCAGGTGATTCAGTTGAATCTCAGACTAAAGTGGGCAGATTCGGGTGATTTGGTTGAATCGGTTCAGACTCTAGTTTGCGGACAAACCGTAAAAATTGAGGACTCAGTTGATTCAGTGAATCGATTCTGACTTTGTGGATTCACTTGGAACAAAAGCAGAATGCTCAAGTGATTCAGTCGAATCTCAAACTAAAGTTGTAAAAAATGGCGGACTCAGGTGATTCGGTTGAATCGGTTCAGATTCTACTTAGGAGACAAACTAGAAAAACTAGCGGACTCAGATGATTCAGTGAATCGGTTCAGACAGAGGATTAAATCCTAATTAGAAATGTATAAACTAGCGACGCGTACATTTCACACATGCCGTAAGGCGATGATGTCATGTGGATTTTCTACAAGAACTACAAATATGTCTGCCATCAGACGCCCCCCCCCCCCACCTAGGTAGTTGCGGCTCTTGATGATCTCCGTCACGTTGATCTTGGTGGCGCCTTCGGGAATCTCCAGGATCTTGTGGTATCCGATCTTGGTCAGGGTGTGTCTGAAGACGCCGCTCACCAGCCGGCAGGTGGAGTTGTCGCCGCCGCAGACGCCGCACCGGTCCAACACCTTCCCCGACCCCAGGTACTCATCGCAGCCCAGGCTCTGCGGGAGGAGGACCGGGATTAGCGGGGGTGGGAAAGATGCATGCAGGCCTGGGGGTTCATGGTCATTCAGACAGATTACCTGCTGGATTACACAGATTACCTGCTGGATTACAAAGATTACTTGCTGGATTACACAGATTATGTGCTGGATTACACAGATTACCTGCTGGATTACAAAGATTACTTGCTGGATTACACAGATTACCTGCTGGATTACACAGATTATGTGCTGGATTACACAGATTACCGTCAGGATTGCACAAACTATATGCAGGATTACACAGAATACCTGCTGGATTACACAAATTATTGTCAGAATTACACGAACTATCTACAGGATTACCCGCAGGATTACACAGATTACCTGTGCAATTACAGATTCCCTACAAAACTGGTCAGATTACCTACAGAATTACACAGATAACCGGCAGGATTACAGATTACCTACAGGATTTGATCGATTACCTACAGGATTACTCAGATTACCTGTGGGGTTAGACAGATTACCTGCAGGATTATACAAATTACCTGCAGAATCACAGAGATTGCAAGCAAAATTTGTCAGATTACCTGCAGGGTTAGATAGAGTATTTACAGGATTACAATGATTACTCGCTGGATTACACAGATTACCGTCAGGATTACACAAACTATCTTTAGGATTACCTACAGGATTACACAAATTAACTGCAAAATTACAGATTACCTACAAGACTGGTCAGTTAACCTACAGGATTACACAGATTACCCGCAGAATTACAGATTACCTACAGGATTAGATCGGTTACCTATAGGATTACACAGATAATCTGTGGGATGAGACAGATTACCTGCAGGATTAGAAAGAGTATTTACAGGATTACAATGATTAGCTGCCGGATTAGACATTGTACTCTCTGGATTAGACAGATTACCTCGATGATTAGGGTGGTTATCTGCAGAATTAGACCGCTTTTTTTCGGATTAGAAATTTGATCTGCAGGATTATAGAGATTACCTGAAGACGGATTAAACTGCAAATGTTTTTCTCAGGATTTTCTTCAGATTCAGAACATTTTCATGTTAATCTGGAACATTTTTCACTTGTAATTTGAAAGTGTTTTGTGATTCTGGGATGTTTTCAAACAAACCCAGAACATTTTCCTGTGAGTTTAGAACATTTTTTCATGGGAATAAAACACTTTTCCTTGAGTCGAGAACATTTTTCAGGATTTGAAACATGCATGGCGCATTTCCACATGGGTTTAGAACTTTTTTTTGGGTTTAGAACATTTTCTTATTGGTTTTTCAGGATTTGAAACACGCAAGGCTCTTTTTCACATGGGTTTAGAACTTTTTTGTTTGTTTAGAGCATTTTCTAATTGGTTTAGATCATTTTCTCAGCAGTTTAGAACATTTTCTTATTGGTTTAAAAAAATCTTATTGGTTTAGCACATTTTTTTGGTTAGAATTTTTTTTTTATGTTTTTTTTTTATGTTTGTTTTTTTAAGTTTAGAACATTTTCTTTTTGGTTCGAAAAATGTTCTTATTGGTTTAGAACATTTTCTTTTTGGTTCGAAAAATGTTCTTATTGGTTTAGAACATTTTCTTTTTGGTTTGGAAAATTTTCGTTCAAGTTTAGAACATTTTCTTATTGGTTTAAAACATTTTCTTAGCAGTTTAGAACAGTTTCTTATTAGTTTAAAAAAAATTCTTATCGGTTTAGAAAATTTTCTTTTTGGTTTGGAACTTTTTTTGGTTTAGAACATTTTCTTAGCAATTTAGAACATTTTCTTACTGTTAAGAACATTCTGGAACTGTTTGAAATTGACCTGGAACATTTTCCCATGGAATTTGACAATTTTCTTGATTTTCTTTGAAGGTTTTAGTGACACAAGATTTAGGATTATTTTCACGTAGCTTTAAAACGCTGTCACCTCAGATTAGCACATTTTCTTTAGCTTTGAAACATTTTTATACGAAATTTGAAAACTTTTATAATTCTACAACTTTTTGATCCGGCCTGGAATATTTTCACAAAGATCTAGAACATTTTGAAAACAAACCTGGAACCTTTACATTGAGTTGAGAACGTTTTCAGGATTTTTGAAGGGTTTGAAAAAACTCCTTAAACAACATTTTCCTTGCATTTAAAACATTTTTAAACAGTTTGAAATTGACCTGGATCATTTTCACGTAGAATCTGAAAATGTTCTTGACCTGAAGGTTTTCCCATGACCGCAGAACGTTGCCATGTGGACCCGAAAACATTTCAACTTTAATTTTTCTGTAAATTTAGCACCAAATAAGAATAAAAAACCTGCAGAAACAGGCGGCGCAAGCAGGAGGACCCGGCGAGCTGCTGAACACCGGCCCGTGGAAACTGCAGTGTCAGGCTAATTCCCGGCGGGAGGCTAATTCGCCAATTAGGACGCGGCGAGCGGGCGTCACGGGCCGCGACGCATAATCGCACAAAAGCCTCCTCGTGGCTGGACGTCGGCCAATCCCGCGGGGGCTTTCCAGTCGCTTTCCGTTCCAGACCGCCCCTCCGTGATTTCTGCCGACACGGCGCCGCCTCCGTGTTGTCATACAAACACGGAGGTGGTGTTGGCGGCGGCGTTGTTTGTTGTCACGCCGCTAACCGTCAGCACAACAGCCGCGGTTTAAGCCCTGTTTACAAAACTCCCGGCTCACGATTGGTCGCCCCCGGCGGCGAGTCGGACCGACTTCCTTTCAATCACCGGCGGTCATGTAGGGTAATCCTGTCTGGGTCGGACTTGTTTTTTTTTTTTTTTATTTTGGACTGTTTTGTTTCTCTGTTCGTTTACCTGCGAACAACAGGACTCTGGTCCTATTAGCTAGCGCAACCTCAAGATAATACCACTTCAATTTAACTTCCATTCAAGCTAGTGCCACTTCAAACTAGCGTCACTTCAAGCTAGTCCCACCTCAAGATGTTGCCCCTTAAATTTAGCTTCCATTCAAACTGGAGTAACTTCAAGCTAGCACCACTTTAAGCTAGTGCCACCTCAAGGTATTACCCCTTCAATTGAGCTTCCATTCAAGCTATTGCCACTTCAAACTAGCGCAACTTCAAGCTAGCGGCACTTAAAGTCAATGCCACCTCAAGAGCTATTACCCCTTCAATTTAGCTTCCATTCAAGCTAGTGCCACTTCAAGCTAGTGCCATTTCAATTTAGCTTCCATTCACATGAGTGCCACTTCAAACTAGCGCAACTTCAAGATAGCGCCAATTCAAGTTAGTGCTACCTCAAGATATACTACCCCTTCAATTGAGCTTCCATTCAAGCTAGAACCATTCCAAGCGAGCATCAAATCAATTTAGCTTTCACTTCAGAGTTTGCGCCACTTCAAGCTACCACAACTTTAAGATAGCGCCACTTCAAGTTAGTGCCACCTCAAGATAATACCCCTTCAATTTAGCTTCCATTCAAGCTAGTGCCCCTTCAAGCTAGCATCACTTCAAGGTAACGGCACTTAAAGCTAGTGCCAGTTCTGGTTAGCATCGACAATCATGTCATTGTTTGGTCTTTTATGTAAAAACTACAATTTATAAATCACAAGGAGAAGAGAAATCACAGGATCAATGCCGGAGTCGGTTGTGAACTCCTGATCCTCTTCAGATCTCCGGCTTTGGTTCAAGCATTTATAATCTCTGCAGCTTACCAGGTCGTCGGCAGGACGGAGGCGGAGCTTGTAACAGCTGACAAGGAGCAAGAGGCGTGTTTAACCTGCACCAGTCAGCTGTCAATCACTTACGGACAATTATGAGGCTTAAATGACTATGTGATGAAGCACCTAAGGAGAACCCTAGGGTTCCACTCCAAGATAGCGCACCTATAGCCTGAGCCAGTTCAAGTTAGAACCACCTCAAGATCGTGCAGTATCAAGATAGCATCTCTTCCAGTTTGAGCCACTTCGAGCTAGCACCACTACAAGTTTATATTCAAGCTAGAGTCACTTCAAGCTAGCGCCCTTCAAGATTTTACCCCTTCAGTTTAGCTTCCATCCAAGCTGGTGCCACTTCAAACTAGCGCCACTTCAATTTAGAGCAACTTCAATTTAACCCCTCTTCAAGTTAGCTCCACCTCAAGACATAACCTCTTCAATTTGGCATCAATTCAAGCTAGCACCGCTCTACGCTAGTTCCACCTCAAGATATTACCCCTGCATTTTAACTTCCATTCAAGCTAGTGCCACGTCAAACTAGCGCCACTTCAATTTAGCACCTCTTCAAGTTAGCACCGCCTCAAGATATTGCCCCTTCAGTTTAGCTTCCATTTATGCTAGTGCCACGTCAAACTAGCGCCGCTTCAATTTAGCACCATTTCAAGTTAGCGCCACCTGAAGATATTACCCCTTCAATTTAGCTTCCATGTATGCTAGTGCCACGTCAAACTTCCCTATGTCCTCTATTGTAAGTCGCTTTGGATAAAAGCGTCTGCCAAATGCCATGTAATGTAATGTAATGTAATGTAATGTAATGTAACTAGCGCCGCTTCAATTTAGCACCATTTCAAGTTAGCGCCGCCTAAATATATTACCCCTTCAATTTAGCTTCCATTCAAGCTAGTGCCACTTCAAGCTAGTGCCACTTCAAGCTAGTGCCACCTCAAGATATTACCCCTTCAATTTAACTTCCATTCAAGCTAATGCCCCTTCAATTTAGTTTCCATTCAAGCTAGTGCCACTTCAAGCTAGTGCCACCTAAGGATATAACCACTTCAATTTAACTTCCATTCAAGCTAGTTCCACTTCAAGCTAGCGCCCCTTCAAGCTAGTGCAACCTCAAGCTAGTGCCCCTTCATTCTAGCTTCCATTCAGGCTAGTGCCACTTCAAGTTAGCGCCTCTTCAAGTTAGCACCACCTCAAGATATTACCCTTTCAATTTAGCTTCCATTCAACCTACTGAAACTTCAAACTAGCACCACTTCAAGCTAGTGCCACCTCAAGACATTACCCCTTCAATTTAACTTCCATTCAAGCTAGTGCCACTTCAAGTTAGCACCTCTTCAAGTTAGCACTGCAAATCTTGTCGTTTTTTGTTTTTTTTTTTCCAAAAAAGCAGCGTTACAACTAACAGACATGTCCGGCCGTCAGTCCATATCCTGTGTCTCACTCAGGAAGAGCTTTTGAAAGTGAAGGGCCTCCCTCCCGCCGTCCGTCCCCAGAGCAGGAGGCCGGTTTGATAGAGGCTCAGCCAAAGTCAAAGAAAGGATATTAAATTAGTTTTCCAAAAGATATCATTAGTATCCGGATAAAGATCTGACTCTGAGATGGAGATGCCTCTTGGAATCTGACTGGAGTTCCTCTCCTCCGTCCTTTGGAAAAGAAAACAAGGGCCCGAGGACAGAACCCTTGGAGGACCCGGTTCGGTCCGAGGTTAGCATAAACAGGCTAATCTGGCTAAAGTCATCCGCTTTTCTTCTGGGATTTAATCACATTATTCAGATCCCAAAGGCATCCAGACGGCTAAATCCCATCTGAGCGCCAATAATTTTAGCAATCGATCAATCACCCCGCCGCTTCCCCCGCTAATCCCCGGCTTGTTTTGAGTCCGGCTTCCACGGCGGGGAACCGTTAGTCACCGGGTCCCACAGCCCGGCCTCTGCAAGGCCTCTGGAAGGTCACCGGCCCACAGAAAACCGCCGTTCATATATTTTATCATTTAAAAAATGAATTAAACACAATGACATTTTCTTACCCTTGTATTTTAGTCCAACTTCAGAACAGCTAAACTCCATGATCATAATAATAATAATAATGATTATTATTATTATTATTGTTGTTGTTATTATCATCGATGTTGTTATTGTTGTTGTTGTTGTTATTACCATAATAATAACAGTGTAACTGGTTATTATAACTATTATTATAGTTGCTATTATTAATACAATCATTATCACCATTATGGTGATGATAATGTTGGCAGTGATTATTATTATAATTATAAACATTGCCATTATTATCCTAATCATTATCATTATTATCACTGTAATTATAAACATCATCACTTTTACTTTCATAGTATTATTATGATTATTATATTAAAAGGGTTATTTTTTTATCAACATGATCACTACTACTACTACAACTACTATTATTATTATTACTATTATTATTATTGTTATCATTGTTGTTGTTGTTGTTATAATTGTTATAACAGTATCACAATATAAAGTTACCCTTTCTCTTGTCATTATTATTATTTTCCTAAATATCAATATCATTACTATTGTTTTGGTGGTGGTGGTTATAATTCCTACTACTATTTCAACCCTATCATTCTTCTTATTTTTATTGTTATTGTTAAATTAAAATGGTTGTTGTTGTTGTTGTTTTTGTTGTTGTTAACAGTATCAAAATAAAGTCTGATTTGAATGTGACGTCAAAGAGAAGAGAAGAGTCACCCATACTCATTATTACCATTATGGTGATGATAATGGCGGCAATGATTATTATTATAATTATAAACATTGTCATTATTATCCTAATCATTATCATTATTATCATTGTAATTATAAACATCATCACTTTTACTATCAAAGTATTATTATGATTATTATATTAAAAGGCTTATTTTTTTATTAACATGGTCACTATTATTATAATAATAATAATAATAATAATAATAATAATTATTATTATTATTATTATTATTATTATTATTATTATTATTATTATTATCATTATCATTATTATCATCATTGTTGTTGTTGTTATAATTGTTATAACAGTATCAAAAAATAAAGTTATTCTTTCTCTTCTCATTATTTTCCTAAATATCAATATTATTACTATTATTTTGGTGGTGGTGGTTATTATTTCTTCTACTATTGCAACCCTATCATTCCTCTTATTATTATTATTATTATTATTATTATTATTATTGTTATTATTATTATTAAATTAAAATGGTTGTTGTTGTTGTTGTATTATAAACATCATCACTTTTACTATCATAGTATTATTATGATTATTATATTAACGAGCTTATTTTTTTATTAACATGGTCACTATTATTATTATCATTATTATTGTCATCATTGTTGTTTTTGTTGTATTATAAACATTGTCACTTTTACTATCATAGTATTATTATGATTATTATATCAAAAGGCTTATCTTTTTATTAACATAGTCACTATTATTATTATTATTATTATTATCATCATTGTTGTTGTTGTTATAATTGTTATATCAGTATCACAAAATAAAGTTACTCTTTTTCTTGTCATTATTTTCCTAAATATCAATATTATTACTATTATTTTGGTGGTGGTGGTTATTATTTTTACTACTATTGCAACCCTATCGTTCTTATTATTGTCATTGTTATAATTAAATTAAATCGGTTGTTGTTGTTGTTGTTGTTGTTGTTATTGTTGTTGTTGTTGTTGACAGTATCAAAATAAAGTCTGGTTTTGAGTGTGAGGTCAAAGAGTTGAGAAGAGTCACCCAGCCTCCATCTATGGAGAGTAGAAGGTCGGACAAACATCTCCTGGTCCTAAGAGTCTCTTTTCTAGATCCGACCAACCTTCCATGGACGTCCCAGGTGGAGGTGGAGTTTTCTTGGCGCAGACAAACATGTTTCCAGCACCTGGTTGGATCGCCGACGGAGACGTACCTAATAAAGTGGCCGCTGAGTGTATACAGAGGGATTTAGGGAAAGGAGCGGCTTAAAGCTCTCAGTGGAAATTTAAAATGTGCAGCCCGTTAGCGAGAAGACGTCTGGGCCTAAATCCCCCCGGCGGCTCTCTGCACGGAAAAGGGAAAAAGTTCCTTTTCCTTGAAGGGAAAGCAGGCGGCCCAGGATTGGTCAGGGAGCGGATGGCGGCGTGACTCCATGTGACCCGAGGATGAGAGGCTGGAGGGCCGGAAGCCTCCTCAGGGAGCAGAAACCAGAGGGGAAAAGGCTGCGTGTCTCCAGATGACCAGTGGATGATGGTGAACCGTTTTGTTATTTTATTGTTTCTATCTTTTGATTAGTGAGTCTTTTCATTCCTGGCTGACGTCAGTTTCATTCGAGAGTGGCTACTGAGGGACAGTGGGCGTGGCTAGTTGGCGGTCGTGTGCATGGATAACTATGCATAGTGGAGGTGGCCAGTTGGGACAGTGGACATGGCTAGTTGAGGACAGCGGCGTAGCTAGTTGGGTCTTGGGCATGGCTACTTATGGGCAGTGGATGTGGCTAGTTGACGACAGCGGCGTAGCTAGTTGGGGTAGTGGGCCTGGCAGTGGGTGTGGCTAGTCAGGGACAGTGAGCGTGGCTGCTAATGGATAGTGTCCTGGCTCGTTGAGGACACTGGGCATGGCTACTTATGGATAGTGGGCATGGCTACTTGGGGGTAGGGCATGGCTACTTATGCATGGTGGATTTGTCTAGTTGGGACAGTGGGCATTGCTAGTTGAGGACAGCAGCATGGTTAGTTGGGGTTGTGGGCGTGGCTACTTATAGGCAGTGGGTGTGGCTAGTCAGGGACAGTGAGCGTGGCTACTAATGGATAGTGTCCTGGCTCATTGAGGACACTGGGCATGGCTACTTATGGATAGTGGGCATGGCTACTTATGCATGGTGGACACGTCTAGTTGGGACAGTTGGCGTGGCTCGTTGGTGGTAGTGTGCATGGCTAATTATGCAGAGAGGATGTGGCTAGTTGGGACAGTGGGCGTGGCTAGTTGAGTGCAGTGGCATAGCTAGTTGGGATAGTGGGCGTGGCTAGTTATAGGCAGTGGGTGTGGCTAGTCAGGGACAGTGAATGTGGCTACTAATGGATAGTGTCATGGCTCGTTGAGGACACTGGGCCTGGCTTCTTATTGATAGTGGGCATGGCTACTCGGGGGTAGGGCATGGCTACTTATGCATGGTGGACGTGTCTGGTTAGGACAGTGGGCATTGCTAGTTGGCGGAAGTGTGCATGGCTAATTATGCATGGTGGACATGTCTAGTTGGGACAGCGGCGTAGCTAGTTGGGTCCTGGGCATGGCTACTTATGGGCAGTGGATGTGGCTAGTTGAGAGAGTGGGCGTGGCTAGTTGAGGACAGCAGCGTAGCTAGTTGGGGTAGTTGGCGTGGCTACTTATTGGCAGTGGGTGTGGCTAGTCAGGGACAGTGAGTGTGGCTACTAATGGATTGTGTCATGGCTTGTTGAGGACACTGGGCGTGGCTACTTATGGATAGTGAGCATGGCTACTCGAGGGTAGGGCATGGCTACTTGCAGACAGTGGGAATGGCTAGTTGGGGGTAGTAGCGTGGCTAGTTGAGTACAGTGAGTGTGGGTAGTACAGTGGGAATTGGAAAGACTAAACCTACCCATCTGAGGAATTATTGAGGGTACGCTTTAATATTGAAGATTATATTTGTACCTTTTGTGAAGCCAACATTGAAACCACAGACTATATATTTTTCTCATGCGAAAAAGTACAGGGCTTTTGGGCTAAAACTGGATTAAATCAGTTTCTTTTTCAAGAGATGATATAAACATTTGGTTTACTTTTAAGCAACAAAAGAGATTAACTATGTGTCAATGTTATTTTAGGCCTGGCCAAGTTCTTCATTCACAAAAACAGGACGCAAAAGTGTTCTCCCAATTTTACGATCTTTAAAAACAATTTTGAATTGTATAAAAAATCCTTAAAAATTATGGAAAAATGCAAAAACCAAAAAATATACAGTTTGATGTCTGAGATTCCTTGTGAACCACCAAGTTAAATACATATTATATTCCCCTTGCAATTTATTTGTGTTTTTTTTCATCTATTTATTTATGTTTTTCTTTTAATTTCTTTTACTTCACGCATTAAACATTTCTCACAAACCTTTAACACTGTTAACTCGTACAGTTAAGTGATTTGCTTCCTCATCCTCGTTTGATTGATTGATATTCGATTCTACTTTGCCATGTTTGTTCTGTTTATACTATTTATGTTTAATAAAAAAAGACAAAAAGACTACATTAATGGAGCACAAGCAGATAGCTATGCTAATAGCTAAGCTACGCTAATGTGTCGGCCATGTTTGTTTACTTTCCAAACTGTGGCTAGTCAGTGTGTGATAGCTCACCAGGCGCAGTCGCTAACTTCCAGTCCTCATTAAAGGACCACCCGGTTAGCATAGTGAACGTTCACCACAGGTAACCATGGCAACAGACAAACGTGTCACCAGAAGAGGAAGGAAAAAAAAAACAAAAAGCAGGAGAAATTAAATCCAGCCATCTGGAAGATGTTACTTTCGTCGACTCAGTGGATTCCTTGGGGCTTTTAATTTTATTTCTGCTAAAGTGACAATTTTATGGAGTTTACTGACTGAAAAAGTATTCATTTTTTTAGTTATTTATTTGTTTAACTGATTATACATTTATCAGTCATTTTTAAATAATTCCAATAACTCGTTTCTGGCAATTTAACTGTAAATTTTTGTTCATTTTCTTGTCATTTATTTGGAATTTTCGGGTGAATCATTGGTAAATTTTCTCCTGTTTTCCACTAATTTTCTGGTTTCAGCGATTCCGACCCATTTCAGGTTATTTGCTTTCTTTCTTTCTTTTCTGGTATTTTTGGTCATTTGTCAGTAAATTTCTCTTCATCTTCATTGGTTAGTAAGTCCTTCCTCAGTTAGTTTTCCATTTTCCAGGTCTTCCTCAATATTTCTGTTATTATCCTTATTCTTCCGTCCGCCGCCAGTAGGTTTATGGTGGATTGACTGTCATTTTTTTTTTACATTCTGGTAATTTGTCGGGAATTTCTCCCTAATTTAAGAGTCATTGTACTGTGATTTTTTGGGGGAATTTCGCCCCTGGATTTCCAGTGACTTGCTCGTCATTTATTTTTAATTTCTCCCTTGTTTTCTGCTAGTTTCGGTCATTTGTTAATAAATTCCTCTCCATTTTCCAGTAGTTTATAAATCATTCCAATAATTTTCCAGAAATTTCTTTGTTTACATAATTTTCACCACAAATTCTGTTTTTCTAGAAAATTTCTAGTCATTTGACTGTAATTTTTCTGGATTTGCGAATAATTTGTTGGGAATTTCTCACTGATTTTATAGTAATTTTCAGATTTACTAATGAATTTATAAATAAATTTGCCCCTCATTTCAGGATATTTGGTTAATTTGTTGTGAAATCCTTCTTTATTTTCGAGTTATTTGTCAATAATTCCACCCTTGTTTCAGGCAAATTAATCAAACTTTGTTGGTCATTTTTCCCTTTTCTTCCTGTTGTTTCGGTGGTAAATCCTTCCCCCGTTAGTTTTCCAGTAATTTGTCGGTTATTTTCTCCTTAATTCTCCTGGTCGTTTCCCCTCCCCTTGTCATTTCTCTGCATTTCTTCTTCTTCTTCTGGTCCCGTCAAACTGTATGAGCAGAAACCTGCAAAACCCTCGAACCCTGCAAACCCCTGCGCATTCTTTCCTTCAGAATCATGTTTCCAGCCATCGGACCGGCATGAAGTAAAGATAAGTCGGGGTCGCCGGCGTCTCGGGGGGGAATATAAGCGTCTCTTCAGCCGAGATGTCCACCGAAACGAAGAGTACGCGGCGGACGCTGGTAACCGAGTACTTGTACTGCGCTTTTGGGCTTCCTCCCACATACTGTCCTTTCTGGACTATTAGGCGCACCTGACTATAAGCCGCACCAGCTAAAAATAAGTAAATAAATCTATGTATGCATATATAGGCCACACTTGTCCAGAAGCAGCAGGTGTCCACGTTGTAACATGAGAAACAATTTTTTGGACCTAGAATGAAATACATACCGGTAACATCCACAAATACGCGCCGGAAATGCTTTTTTTTCCGAACAGTGGCTGTAACACGGCTGGTAAAAAAGCGGAATAATAAATTCATCCGTTTTCTATCCCCGCTTTTTCCGACTCCAGCTGATCGCGACCTTCCCACTAAGACCGTTAAAGTCGTCGTCTTCGGTGTCGGAATTGAACGGCTTCAGAATTTCACCGTCATCCCGTCGGTCCGATGTGCCGAGGATAAACGTTTCGGCGGCGCGAAACTCGTTAGCCCCCCAAAAAATCCATAAATTAACCGCATAGTTGTTCAATACATGTGAAAAAAGTTGCGGCGTACAGTCTGGAAATTACTGTACTTTTATTTGTACTCCATTTCCATTTTACTTTTACTCGGCCACCTCTGAGAATTGCATGTTGCACCTTCCACTTTTTCTGTATGAGATCATCCGATCACCAGATCACCCTTTGCAGTACCACTTTACTCCAATCACACTACTATGTCTTTTTCAGAGTACTTTTTGCCTTTATCCTAGATCAGTGTTTCCCAACCGCTGTGCCGTGAGAGATCATCAGGTGTGCCGTTGAAAAATGCCCACTTTCACCTGATTGGTCCGAAAATTATTTATCCAACGCAAATGTGTCTTCCCATGTCCATGTGGGCAGCGTGTCCATTCCATGGCGACGGCTAGTGAATGAACCTGTGCATCTGTGTATCAGAGTGATTAGTGACGCTTTGCGTGATACTTTTTTAAAATAAAAAGTACCGTCATTTCCGGACTATTGAGCCGCACCGGCTAGCCGATCCCTATCTCGGGCTAAAAACCGTCAAAGTCGTCTTCTTCGGTGTCGGAGTTGAACGGACTCAGAATTTCCTGGTTGTTTCATCGGTCCGATTTGACGAGGATAAACGTTTTAGCGGCGTGAAGCTCGTTAGCGTCCCCCCACCCAAAAAAGTCCATATATTAGCCGCATCGTTGTTTACGTGAAAAAAGTCGCGGCTTATCGTCCGGAAATTACAATACTTGTATCTGCGTAAACAAACAGCAGCGTTGTTGAAAACTACCAAGACGAGTGAGAAAGCAGTGAAAGCTGCTATAAAGCTGCTGAACTCGTCTCTAAATCCAAACAGCAAAACATTAATACGACCTGCCGGCAAAATCATTGAAGAAGAAATGCTCGGCTCTGGCGTTGATAAAGAAATAGCCAGTTCTCTCAAATAATAATATTTCCAGACATATTGATGACGTGTCTTCGGACATTTGCAAAAAAGTGTTCTGGAAAAGTTGCACATCAGTGGGAAATTTGCATTGCAACTTGACGAATCTACAGATATTAGATATATTAGATTTCACACTCAGTAAATTGAGACTACGGTTTCACTGGATAGTTTGGTACCCGTCCACAAAGAAAATCTTTCTTGGGTCCGAATGATACCTTTTCTGTTGTGCCATTTCAGACGTCAGCTAACACAAGCTAGCCCTTGAAATAACAAGCCAGAAACAAAAGTCGCTGGAGAGCTTCGTCGTGAGGAAACGAGCAATGAGACGGCAGAAGCGTCGCAGACTGCAAGCAAAAAGAAAGATGCATTTAAAAGAAAATATCAAGATTCCTCTTTAAGTTCATCCCAGCAGGTGATACACAAGCTCCGCTCCCGCTAGGCGTTATTAGCGGTGTACGGCTAGCTAGTGAAGCTATTCAAACCGAACATCCTGCGCTAAAAGACGAGCCCCTACAATTTTTTGAAAGAAAAAGAATATCAACTTGAAGAATGATTATGGTGAATTGATATTATAGTGCAAAGTGATTGTAATTTCCTAATATAAGTGTAATGATCGAATACGGGGATATTTGTAGGGATACAAATCCATGTTTCTTCCTGGTTGTTTACTCCTTCTGTCCAAGTTTTTCTCAGACGTCATCCTTTCCTTCCCCTTTGAACATGAAAATCTGACAACATGTGTGAAATAAATAAATACTCGCTGAAAGGCACCGCTCGTTTTCTCAGTGTTGCCGTCAGAGCGCCGATAAATCCACTTTATTGTCAGCGTGTCCTTGTGATTCTTTTAAAAACAGTGAGGTCATCGCCATTTCCAGGCTTCGACTGATGTTCACGTCGTGCGTGTAAACACGGCGCTCGGTATATCAGAACCAGCGGGGCTACGAGTCTAACGACAATCATGTGGTCGAATGAAAACCCCGCACGCCATTCGCTCGGCGAGGGGTCGGGATTTACGGCGGGCCCGGCGGACCCCGGAGAACGTGGCGGTCGCCCGGCGCCGGAGGGGGTGAGGGTGGGGGTCCACATATGAAAGGGAAGCGGCGGCGGGACGTGTTGACGTTTTGAGTGATGTCGTAGGACGGGCGGCGAAGGGGAGGCGGCGTTTAATTGATTTAAAATCTGCAGGAAAACGCTCAGGTCACGTTTGCGGGGCGCAAGAAGCGCCGCTCGGTCATACCGCCAAGGCCAGGGGTCGGCAACCCGTGACACCCAAAGAGCCATTTGGACCCGGAAAGAAAACACTGGGACCAGAACCAGAAGCAGAGCCAGACCTGGACCCCCCCGAGCCAGACCTGGACCCCCCAGAGCCAGACCTGGACCACCCCGCCTTCAAAGCACACGTTCTTTACGGCGCGATGGCGCTCTTCTTGCTAGCGCCGCTGCGACATGACCTCGCCTGACCCGCCGCTAAGCTAGTACCGCAGAGCCCGGGCTGACCTGAGGAGTGGAAGAAGCCATCTTTGTCAAAACACAAACCGTCTCTGAACAGAGGAGGAGGCCTCAGACGCAACTTTGGACGGATACCAAGACGGACCAGGACCTTCTGCACCCTCCAAACAACCAGGAAAGACCCAGAACCAGAAGCAGAGCCTACATGAGATCCCAGTTCATGGGATCCAATAGCTTTCACTCCTTTGTTTTGGTCCAGGTCATCCACGAAAGTTGCTCCTTCGTCCCCAACGAACAACACCGTTAGCATAGCAACTCCCCCTAAACCAGGGGTCAGCGACCTTTAACACCCAAAGAGCCATTTGGACCCGGTTTCCTCGGAAAAGAAACCCTGGGAGTCGCAATTACTTTTTGACGTCTAAATTAAAGGTATCACTGTATATATTGCTTTTTATTACCTTTACACTTTGTATAAACAAGTGTGTAGTGTGTTGCTTCGGAAATTCGCAAAGTATTACGGAGAAAATTAAATTTTATTTATGTAATGAAGTCATTCTGAGCTTTGAGCTTTCAGAGCGTGTAGCGGAGCCTTGACCTGAATTTTAAAAATAAATCGGGGAAAAAATCACTGTGTCAGTAAACAATGAAAAATTATTTTTTGCAAAATATCTTCATAAATATTTATTTTACCTGGTTTATGGGACTTCTGCTCCTGAACTTCTGCGCACAGCATCTGCAAATCGGGACTTTACCGGCTTCCGCGAGCGTGACGTTATTTTGAGCGGCAAAAAATAATAAATATAATTTTATGTAATATTTCAAAATCACAAAAATCTTCCAACTTAGAACTAAAAACTAAAAAAAAAAATTAACACAAATGGAATATACTTCCCTTAAATATTTATAATTTATTTTCCCAAGCCACTCGGAGCCGCAGTGTAAAGATGGAAGAACCGCATGGGTTGCCGACCCCTGGGCCAGACCTAGCTTCTTCCGTTTACCCAACAAGCCACCATAACCTTGACCCTAGACCACCAAAAGTGGTGTCAAAAGTCAGTTTGGGGTGGCCTTGAAACGGCCTCTCAACTCCAAGGACCAAGCATTAATGGTTAATAGTTCCCTCCCTGTAACGGAGTGCACGGAGCTCCACAGGGTTCTGTTCTGGGTCTGCTGTTGTTCTTGTTCCTCTGCAATGCAGCTGATCTACTGCTTTACGGCAATGTAACCCCGATACTGGATACTGATAAGAGCCGGCTCATACCGGTCTGGAGGAGGATCTAGAGAGGTGGAGGTATGCTCTGGACAGGGTTAGCAAGTTAATAAGGGTTAGCAACAACAAAACTGAATACATGAGTGTGACTGAGAGGAACCCAAGTGAAACGGTGAGGCCACAGGGAGTGGAGATGGAGAGGGTGGAGGAGTTTAAGGACAGAGGGTCAACAGGCTACCCACACAGAGGAGGCATACCTTGGACATTTTAAAGTCATAAGTTGTCTTGGAGAAAAAGTCAAGTGTCACTAAAGTATCTCCGGACGGGAGCCAAGCGTCCCCTACTTTGGAAACCCCGGTATGGTCATCCTGATTCAATTGTGGGAAACAACCCAGAGCTCGCTACCATCACAAATATGTGACCACGGAGCCAAAGGACAGTTTGGGGTAAGCCACGAACACCTGCATCACGTTACTTCACGGTGAACAAAGTCCCAACTTTCCTCGGCGCAAACAAAGAGGTCCATGTATCCTTTAACCATAGCTTTTAGGGCTTGTTTGGGGTTTTTGGAAAAGGGGAATAAATATTACTACTCCTCTCAGGGTAGCAGGTTTTGCTACCGCAAGTGTCCCACAGACGTTTGACCACATCCATGCTAACACACAACTCATCCTTGATCTGGAAGGGTCCTGCCAGGGTCGACAGACCATCATGATGTCAGACTTACTTCCGCTTGCCCTTGGCTAATAGCGCGCTATCATTTGGCAGCTTGCCTCTTTGGGGCGTGGCTTAGCCAAAGGGGAGTTGGCACACATAATAAGATACAGTACTACTCTTGCACTTGTGTACTTTAGTACCCTTTCCACGCTTGGTCTGGTTGCGTACATTCAGACGGCGATGGTCCGATAGTCACCGAATTATCTGCTGAGACCGGCGGCTAACGAACCCGAGCTTAGCACGGGTGTAGCAGGGGTACTGCAATCGCACGCTTTCCAATTAGCATTTTCGCTTCAACCGCGCCACGTGACCCGGAGAACCCAACGCGGCCTCACGTGTTCGACGTTTGGCCGACCCGGCCTGCGCCCGGCTTCAAAACACTGGATGTGGAAGAACGAAACCAGCTGACGGGCGCCGCTAACTAACCGAAAACGACAACGGGTTCCAAATGTTCGCGTCCCCGCGGCACGACGCTCGGATTTGTTTTGACAGAGTCGTTTTTGTCGGGGGTTGCTTCGGATCCAGCTGTTGGACGTTAGCGCCAACCTGACTCTGATTTGGGGCTTCGCTACGAAGTCGGACGGACGCCGGCTGCAGCTGGGAGTCGCGGGCGGTCAGCGTTGCCGTGAGCCGAGACGATTTCCTGGCGGGGAAACATCAAGACGAGGCTCGGATGCCGTCGAGAAGCGAATTCCAAAGAAAAAGGAGACATTAATTGGGCCATTTTTCATACGGAGTTGTACTTTTGATGTTCCCAGAGATACGTGGGATCATTAGGGCCCAAAAACGCACAAAGTACCTCTCGGATTTAAAAGTCACGCGAGGACAGTGGGTTTATCCCCTCCTATTGTTTTCCACGACTTCATTTAGCGATAAATCCATACCGATATTTTCAATATGAATCCAGAAAAGTGACTTCACTTTAGGTGCCATAAAATTACGCTCCCTGTGGCTTTCGAGTATTTCATTAAAATGCATTTTATTTTAGTCTGGTCGGTTTTAAAATGTACTTTTAAATTTGAATACTAATGCCCTCTTGTAACATCTAAATAAAAGGTGTGAAAATATTTTAGTCACTCCTAATAAACGACTGCAAGCATGTTTGCTTTGCTGCATAATTTAATAATAGGAATAATAAGGACTCAAATAGACAATGAGCATTTTGCTTAGAATATTATTCATTAATATAAGATAAGAGATACTTTATTGATCCCCAAAGGGGAAATACTTTTATCACTGCAGCGCAGCAATGATAGGATCAATAAATATGAGTATAAATATAAATAAAAGACAATTAAAAGAAAGCAAGACATCCAGAAATAAATAGACAGCAGAGTGAACAAGGATAAGAATAGACAAAAGAATGGGAAAAAAAAAAAATATATATATATACATGTATATCAAGTATTTTATCTATTTTTATCCTTATTGGTGTTGCATCCTCTTTATTTGTGTCATTTTTGTTGTCACTCTCTTTCTGTTCTTGCTGTTTTTTTTTCATTAAGTCGTCTATTTTTAATCCTTGTTGTCCATTATATTGTCTTTTTTCTAGGTATGTCTTCTGCTATCTTTTAATTCTCTCTTTTATTTCTATTTATACTCATAGTTATTGATATTGTCATTGTTGCGCTGCTGTGACAAAAGAAATTCAATAAAGTATTATCTTATCTTAAAAGTAACCTTCAACCCAAAGTTTTTTTTTTTTGTTTTTTTTCGGGGTTAAAAATGTTTTGTCAAATGTAGAAATATGATTTTGTTTTCTCTGCAGTTCTTCATTGATTTAAACAAAATGCAACACATATTTTGATATATATAATTTTTTTATTATTATTTTTTAATTTATTTTTTTATTTTTCTGTCTGTATTAGTTTGTTCTGTTGGTCTAATTTGTCCTCCCATGTATATTCTCAATATTTTATATCATATGCTGAAACTCTTCCATCAAGAATGTTTTTTTTAGTATCTTATCAGAAGTGCAAAAAGCAGACGTGAACACACAGATAAATGCACTATTTACAGAATAAATGTATTTTTTATCCAGCTTTGTGGGAATTTTTTTTTTTTTGTCTTATATGTAAAATAAATCGTCTTTATTTTTGGAGCATTTTTGTTGTGTGTATGTTTTTCTTTTTTTAATTCTTTTTTAACTTAAACAAAATCCAACACATGTTTTGTTTATACATAGCATAAAGTTTGGAAAAAAACTAACATATGCTTCAAAATGAAAAAAATATTTATTTTCCATATAACACAAAACCCTTTTTCGACGTTTCAAGCACAGTATAGAAATATGTGTTAAAAAATATGTTATTGTGGCACCATTTTTTAAATAGTCATGTGATCGATTCCCTCCTTTTTTTGCACCTCTTATTGGATATGTGATATCCTTTTGATATTATAACATTATAACATTATAACATGAGACATCTCTTTAAAAATGGCGCCACAATAAAATATTTGTTAACACATATTTCCGAGGAATAGCCTACGTTTTGCTCACAACGTCATGCGAGAAAAAGTTTTTTGTGTGTGTTATCTGTAAAAAAAATCTTTTTTTTTTTTTTTTGAGCATTTTTGGTTTGCAGATTTTTTCAAAACTTTTTTTTTGATCCAGCGGATCAAAGCGGATCTGCGTGTTTTTCTTTATAATTTATTTTGTTAATTCAAACAAAATGCCACATATTTTGTTTATACATAGCTTACAAGCAAAAAAAAAAAAAAACAGTTATGTGGCGTGTTTATTAATTTTAAATTTCAAAAAGGTTGTGTGGTTTTTGGTGTTTTCTTAAATGCGTGGAAACGACTGCAAACGTCTCTTTGACAGGTAAAGGTTGCGACGCCTGGTCTGACCAATCAGAACAGGCGGAGCGGGTTGTAAACATCCTGTTGTCCCAGACGTCCCGGAAACACAAGTTTAACGGCAGAAAATCACGAGGAAAAAAGTTCTATATCGGTAAATCAGGTTGCAATGAAATGGAGCTGTGCAACCACACACACACACACACACACACACACACACACACACACACACACACACACACACACACTCACTCACACACAAGCAGAAGTTGTTCATTAACACGTAAAACGGGTGGTTTCAAACCCACCGCAGACCCTCTGGACCCCCTGGAGCCAGACCTGGACCCCCTGGAGCCAGACCTGGACCACCCCGAGCCAGACCTGGACCACCCGGAGCCAGACCTGGACCCCCCAGAGCCAGACCTGGACCACCCCGCCTTCAAAGCACACGTTCTTTACGGCGCAATGGCGCTCTTCTTGCTAGCGCCGCTGCGACATGACCTCGCCTGACCCGCCGCTAAGCTAGTACCGCAGAGCCCGGGCTGACCTGAGGAGTGGAAGAAGCCATCTTTGTCAAAACACAAACCGTCTCTGAACAGAGGAGGAGGCCTCAGACGCAACTTTGGACGGATACCAAGACGGACCAGGACCTTCTGCACCCTCCAAACAACCAGGAAAGACCCAGAACCAGAAGCAGAGCCTACATGAGATCCCAGTTCATGGGATCCAACAGCTTTCACTCCTTTGTTTTGGTCCAGGTCATCCACGAAAGTTGCTCCTTCGTCCCCAACGAACAACACCGTTAGCATAGCAACTCCCCCTAAACCAGGGGTCGGCGACCTTTAACACCCAAAGAGCCATTTGGACCCGGTTTCCTCGGAAAAGAAACCCTGGGAGTCGCAATTACTTTTTGACGTCTAAATTAAAGGTATCACTGTATATATTGCTTTTTATTACCTTTACACTTTGTATAAACAAGTGTGAAGTGTGTTGCTTCGGAAATTCGCAAAGTATTACATAGAAAATTAAATTTTAATTATGTAATAAAGTCATTTTGAGCTTTCAGAGCGTGTAGCGGAGCCTTGACCTGAATTTTAAAAATAAATCGGGGAAAAAATCACTGTGTCAGTAAACAATAAAAAATGAATATTTGCAAAATATCTTCATAAATATTTATTTTACCTGGTTTATGGGACTTCTGCTCCTGAACTTCTGCGCACAGCATCTGCAAATCAGGGCTTTACCGGCTTCCGCCAGTGTGACGTTATTTTGAGCGGCGAAACATAATAAATATAATTTTATGTAATATTTCAAGATCACAATAATCTTCCAACTTAGAACTAAAAGCCTTTGGGGCCTTTTTACCGAAAGCTAACCCTAATTTTGGCTCCAAAAAGGTTAAAAGTGCTAGAGGTGTTCAGAGGAAGTTCAGAATTCCAGTGGATCTCAAGGAGGAACTAGTAGCTAAACATGATAGCGGTGTCGGTGCTACAGATCTTTCCGAGCGCTACGACGCGGCTAACTCAAGACTAAAGACAGTCGATGTGGCTAAAGCGGCGGCTACGTTAACCAAGCAAAGGTCTCGGGTCTCAAGAAGAAGCAGAAAAGGGATTGTTAGCTTGGATGAATGAAAGACAGCTAGGTGGAGATAGCGTTAGCATTAGCATTACATGAGAAGGCTTTACTTTTGCTGATGTAGTGAAGGAAATGCGGAGTACAAGTGCTGGAAAGAAGAGAAAGTACGTTAGAAACATGGCAATAATTAAAGTTAGCTTTTATTCCTTTCTGAATTATTGCCACAAATCAAGTTTCTAAAGAGCGCATGATGTTTTTGGTGTTGGAGAACGGACCAATGGGGTTTACGTCCATTTGGTTCGGGTTCAAAGAAAAACTTCCATTCGCTCTTTCAAATTCTTCGTTTGTACTTCCCCTGCACGATTTCGGACTACGATAGAGTACAAGTATGAGAAGAACGAGATACCACCAAATACAATCGCTACTTTGCAGTATTTTGTCCTCTTATGGGGAGAATGGCTCTTTTGTACTCTATATTGGTTTCATATAACTTTAAGCGTACGCAGTAAAATAAACCCGGGTACAACTCTGGCGCCGGTCGTCTTTACCAGTGAGACTACATAAAGTGAACAAAGGCTGTCCTCGTATGTGGACAGAGGGACTACTTTATTGTACCCATTACTTCCAGTTATGTGAGAGTTGTTTTTCAGAATCATCCGACCTTTGCCGCTTGTGGAATACACCAGGAATGCCCGCAAAAATTGTACTGGAGTAAATGTACTCAGTTACCCTTCGCCGCCGATCTTTAAACAAGTCGTACCATTATGTACTATGAGCAGGGGTTGCTGAAGGTATGTGGTGATCGGAGCTCCTGCTGCTTAAGTTGGTCCCCCGGACGGAGGCGGAGGGACGACTTATTTGTAAAACATATTTACGGCGTTGTTCGCCGGAGCGCCGGGGATTCTCTGCAGGGAATGACGTTAGCATTTTTGGACGAGGGGGCGTTCAGGGGGGCCCACCGCGGTCAGCTGCGACACGCCGGCCGCGTCTGGAAATGCGCTAGAACCCACGAGAACTTGGCTTCGGGGGGGACCGAAAAGGCAACATCCTCCCCGACAACAAGGGATTTATTGGGGGAGGTGGAGGGGGGGGGGGTGAGGAGTCTGGAAACTTGATTGAATAAACGATCGTACGGCACGTCGACCGCGGCCGACATGGAAGGTAATGATCCGACAGCCGGCCTTCACCCCGGCAAAATGACTGAGCTGGCAAGAGAATATTCCACTCATCATCTCTGAGCTCGGCAAGGGACTCCCAAAAAATGCATCAGTACACGATCAGTGTCAACTGACGACCAAACAAATGCGAACAGGCTACTAACCGCTAGCTTAGTCACGCTGCGGTGATGTTATGGGAACACCCGCTGACTCCTCATTGGCTCTCTGACATGTGAATGAGTGAGAGAACAGTTTCATGTCCCATCCGAATGAGAGGGTCAAGAGTTGTATGCCTCGATACCACCGCTGAATGAAACAGCGGTCATATCGAGGCATACAACTCTTGACCCTCCTCTGCCTCTCATGTCTCTATGTGACATGTGAATGAATGAGTGAGTGATTGTACGTCTCAATTCGTAGTTTAATGAGAGGGTCAATAGTTGTATGCCTTGATAGAACATGCAAATGAGAGGGTCAAGAGTTGTATGCCTCGATAGAACCGCTGAATGAAACAGCGGTCCTATCCAAGCATACAACTCTTGACCCTCCTCTGCCTCTCATGTCTCTAGGTGACATGTGAATGAGCGAGTGAGTGAGTGATTGTACATCTCAATTCGTAGTTTAATGAGAGGTTCAAGAGTTGCCTCGATATGACCGGTGATGAAAGAGTGAGTGTCTCCATGTATGTCCATGTGATTGAGCGTTCCAGGATGAACCCCAACTTTCGCCCAATGACAGCTGAGATCGGGTCCAGCGTCCGAAACCCCCGACTGCAGGGTAAGTGGGGTACATAATCACAACTTGGTTTTTCGGGCTAATACCGATGTTGAGATCGGACACCATGTCAGGTAGCTTTTAGCCTGTAAGCCACGCCTTTCCCCTTTTTTTTTCCCCCTTTCCCCCTTTTTTCAACGGCATATCTGGAAAGTGACGCCGCCCGCCGAGGGTTCACATGTGACGTCGGCGGCTAACGAGTCGCTGAGCCGCCGAGATCCCCCGGACTTACTGCCACATCCTGTGTGAACGGAGAAAGTATTTCAGAAATGCTCTCTCGCCGAGGAGGTGAATCCTGCCCACGTCTCGCATCCTGTTTTCCATCCCCCGCGTCTCCGATTACAGCGTGAAGGGAAGGTCCGGTCGGCGGGAGATAAAGACGACGTCCCGGACGACGGGGGGGCTTCATCCGGGGAGCGGCGATCAGTTTAAATCTGCTAAATATAGATGTATAGAACAGAAAGGCGGCTCCCCGTGATCGCATCGTTTTTTTTTCGGTGATTTCTTGCCGCAACATGTATGTTTTCATTCCTTAAGAGCAGATTTTTTTTAATTATTTTTATCATTTCTTATTGTTGACGTCCAAACTCGAAGACAGCAGTCGTGAATTAGCATTAAAACAAATGTTAATGTACAGAGGTTTGGAAGGCTAGTTTCATAGATAGGCCCGATGTAAAGGATCTGGAGGGCTTCACCCTGGACCGATCCATCGTGGAGACGTCCAACCGTTCACCCTCTCGTGCACGAATCTGGACTGGCGAGGAGAACATGGAGACTCCACACAGAAACCTCCTAGCAGAGGCCTTCTCGCTCTGAGGCTAAAGCGCTAACCGCTACGCTACCCGCGAACATGGATTCATCCGGATGAGCTCATTGTGGCGAGCTCTAAACATAAATGTCTTTTCAGCATTCTATTACTGTGCAGTTGTGAAAGGTAAAGTTAAGAAAGAGCTTTGGAATATCACCATTTTCTGTAACGCCGCTTCTCAAAAACTACAAGCTCTGCAAAAAAAAAATAAAAATAAAAAAAAGCGAGCGCTCGCATCTGCAACCACTAATGGCCGGCTCGTCGTCGTCATTATCGCAAACAGAAAGACGAGAGGCGGCGCTCGGCGAAGGCGAGGCATCGCGTGGGTTTCTGCTCTCCGGAAGGACAGACGCTGCACTAAATCAAGATGAGATGGAACAAACATCAGGCAGTGACGTGCGGTGAGCTTCATGGCTGCTGAGGCACTGACTTCATCACAATCACATTTACAAACATATGAACCCTGCAGAGGAGCTTATTCGCTGTTTGATTGGCAGCAGCAAAACGGGTTGTGTTTAAAATCTCGTATCTGTGCTTTCGTAGCTCAGAAAAAAAGCACATTTAATTGAAAAAAGTTGATATACGATATGATATGTGATTATAAATGTAGTCCATGCAAGTCATATTGAGAAAATATAAGTTTGGAATGTAATTGCTATTTTGAAAACAAGGAGAGGAAAACGGAAATGTATGGCTGCACTTGACTTGCTAACTTTAGCTTGCCGTCGCTGTATTCTGCACCGGAAAAATCCTCGGGGTCAGGAGCGCCCCCTAGCATGAGGCAGGAGAACTGCGTGCCTCACTTCGTCGGTCTTGGCAGCTACTTTCTGATCGCTCAGCACAAGAAACTAGTAACACACATCCGGCTGTTGCTCACGTTGCAAACGTGTTTAAACATTTTAATAGCGACATACAGAGAGGCTGCAATCTGGTTTTAGTGCAGAGTGTGGCAGCGCAATCTATGCTGAGGCACAACGGTCGGCTGCCTCACCACACGTGTAAAAAGATGTAAAAAATCCAGTCATTTTGGATGAAAAAACTTCTAAAACCGGTGCAGTTAAATGAAAATAACCTTTAGAGAGCAAATAACTAATAAATATAACATTTTCATTCTGTTTCATTTTATAGTTTTTTTTATTTCCAAGACTGCCAAGTGAGGCACGGCCTCTCCTGCCTCCCCTGACTGCACCTCCCTGCTCCACAACTAGATGTTTCTATGGGGAATCCAATTCCATTCATTTTCTTCAACGCTAATCCTGCAGTCAGGGTTGTGGGAACACTATGATTGGCTCACCCTGGACCAATCACAGGGCCACATATCGCTAACTGATAAGGACCTACAGTAGCTCCCAGGCTTGCGAACACCCAATATCACCAACAAATCGGCCTAGGAACAAAGTTTTCCATCAAATTTTAAACTGCAAACAAGTCTCCGTGCACAAACACAACCCCACCGGTTTTCCGCATTGCAGCGTAGCATGCTACTCCGCGTTGTTTACATCATTCACCGTTGAGTCATTCAACTGTTATAATGCGTTTTTGTACTTTTTTAGTCAGATAGCCCCATTATGGTGCTCGTGCTAGCAGTGTCAAGAAGAAGTTCCAGCGATCTGGAGAAGGAACTAATGGTAGCGGTGTTGGTGTTGCAGATCGCTCCAAGCACTGCTACACGGCTAAGTCAACCATCTGTACCATCTGAAGAACAGAGATGAGCTAAAGGCGGCCGCTGTGGCTAAAGGACGTTAGCAAAGAAAAGTTATTGTTTGTTTGGATTAATGACAGAAAGCTAGCTGGAGATAGCATTAGCATTAGCGAAGGTCTCATATGCGAGAAGGCTGTACTTTTGCCGATTTAGCGAAGGAAAGGGTAAAAGCGCTGGAAAGAAGAGAAAGAGCAGCAGAAACACAGCAATAATTAAGGTTAGTTTTCATTCCTTTCTGTGTATTTTTTTCCCCCAAATAAGCCCTTAAAAAGTTTTCAAAAGAGTGCTGGATGTTTTTGAGGCTAGAGAATTAGCCAGCAGATTTTTTTTCATTTTACATTTTTTTTCTGTCCAAGATTGGCAAGTGAGGCACGGCCCTCTCCTGCCTCCCCTGACCTCAATGACATCACGACAAGGTGAGTGACGTTCACGGTTTCCGAGGACTCAAGATTCCATCCGCTCCCTGATAGGTGTTCACAAACAAAGATGGAGGCGGGGCTACGTCGGGTCGGAACTTCGGATTTATCCGATCAAAACGAATTTCGCTTTGTCCTTGAACTATCTCCGGGAAAACACGTGCTAACCAGAATCATTAAGGCCCTGAGCGGCTCGTAGGTATAATCTACTTAAAATACCATTTTACCTCTAAATAATAGTAAATGTACATGAAGTATTGCAAGATGGAGTACTTCATTAGTACTTCATACCATGTGATACCGCCATAGATGACTAGCCAAATAAATAGAGATGCAAATAGATAAATAGGACTTTGCAATTTGCATCTGCTAGCATTAGCAGTTTGATCGTCACGAAAAGCGACCTTAATCCAGGACGTCAGGACTTATTGGTCGACTGTATTCGTCGCCGCTGGCGGCCATTTTGAGTTTAGGGAAATACTTTGCAACGATTTCAATAGTGACTTTGCGTCCAAAACCAATGTTTTTCTAACGATCCCAAGCAGCTCGGAGATATTCGCCGCACAGCGAGCCCGGGGTCGCGTCCCATCACCTTTTCGATATCGCGTTCCTGATTTCCGAGCGTCGATCGGCGCTGCCACGGCAACATGAGCGGATTATCTGCGGGGACAGATAACGCCGCGGTTCTTCCCCCGTCTTTTGAGCCAAAACGCCGATTCATTATTCATTCATTCACGGGAATTGAAGCCGAGATATGAGATTTTGGTTCTCGATTATCCTTGAAGAAAATGTCTAAAGTTACCGCTTTCTGGCGCGAGATGTTTCTCCGGGCGGCGTCGATATCTCGTATCGTCGCGCCTTCACCTGCCGGGAAAACCGCAACCCTTCTGTCTCGCGGCGCGAGGGTACCGGAGTACCGACGGAGGAGCCGGGTTGCTTAAATTCTTGCTATCGGTTTCAGAAAAACAAGACGGGAACAACTGAAACACAAACCTCCGGAAAAAAAAAGAAGAAAAAAACAACCTCAGAGACGACACCGAGTCGAACCACAAGCGGTTGGAAGGAAACGTCCATTTTGGTGAGCTCTGGTCCCGGGGTTGAAGGAACAGGATGCCGGAATGGGAGGAATGTTGGCGCCGCCGTCCGGCTGGTTGGCGGCGGGTTCCCGGCGAGCACGAAACAACCGGGCGAAGACCTCAGACTGGGAGCCGAGTCAGAAACCCCGCGGGTTTTTCTTCGCCTGTTAGCGTCTGGATGCGATGACGACCAGACGTTTCAAGGTCCGGAGGGGGAAGAAGAGGCAACGTTGGCTGAAATTAAATTTCGCGAGTCGAGGTCGAGGCCGACGCGCGACGACCGATGGAAACAAGCCGGTGTGTTCCAGCGCTAGCTTCGTCCTCGGGCTAGCCTAGCCTAGCCTAGCCTAGCCTAGCCTAGCGTCATCGCCTTCCGGCTCATCCAGAATCACCTCAGGAGGCGGCGTCCGATCGCCACCCTCCTTGTAAAACCCCGAGAAGCGGCACAAAGGATCGTCTCCCGCGGCGCCGCGCCGTCAAAAGGGAGGGTTTTATGGGCTCGGACGCCTCGGTGACCGCGGCGACGGCTGTTACCACGGCGACCGGCTTTCATCAAAAACATTCCTCCAAAAGAGAA